>NW_026864929.1:0-306288 GCF_026571515.1 Ruditapes philippinarum | reverse complement strand
GGGGGTCCCGGGATCGAACCCACTAGGGGCACTTGCTTAATTTTTCCTTGAGCAAGAATTAACCTGCGATTGGCTTCACTTCACCCAGGTGTAAATGGGGTACCTGCGAGGGTGGTATAATCCGTTGCGCCAAAAGTGTCGGCTGCACTAAGCGGAGTTAAAAGACTCCCCAGGGAGATTGATAGATAGATACCAGTAGCCCGATGACCAGGTGTAATAGCTGTAAAGTCGGTGAACGTGCGTAAGCATGAAACTTAGACTATAAAATGCAATTACAATAGACACTGGATGCCAGACATATGTCACCTTGACTCCTTGATTCTGATAAAGTAAGAAGAACAAGTTTTAGGCATTTTACATTTATTCTCAACAATTTACCTTTAAATGCTTATAAAAAAAGGACAGCATTCTTTAAATGATCCCCCTATTATAATTTCCATTTGTTTAGACCCTGCCATAAAGATGCCTAACATTTCAGTTTGACTCTCCTATTTATGCTTCATCTTTAAAGATACAAAATGTACTTAAGTCACATTTATAACCAAAAGGTAAAACTTCAAACAAATTTGGAGGCCATGGACAATATCTTAGTGAAGTCTCCTTCCTTTCCACGCAGACAAGAAGGTATTGGAGCACGTATCCTTGTCCCTGTTGGGATTCCATTCTCTTCAATTAGAACTATATTGTTTGTGTCAAATCTTGGAACATTTGGTTTCTGTTTTTGTACACAGCCAACAATGTAAGCTTTCTTCATTTCACCCATAATTGTAACTTTTACCATGTCGCCTATCCTTCCTATTGATGTTTTATTATAAACATGAATTATTTTCACTTTTTTGCCTGCCAATACTGCTTTACGTCCCATCATGCTATTGTCAACAACTTTCACTGTAGACAGTTTTTGAAGTTCCTTCAGACAACATGATGTGCTATAATAAACATAAAGTTAATAGTTATATTGACATTATAACTGTATATGAGGGCCATGATGGCCCAGATCTAATTGTTAATGTTAATAATAACTTTTTTTAAGCATATACTTTACAAATGTTTTAAGTACATACTTTGATTTATTACATATACATCTTTTGAACTAAAACTTGAATTTGCAAGATATTTTGTAAAAAAAAATCAACCCATTATTATTTTTATTGTTGTAGTTTTTAGATAATAAAAATCCCTAAATGTTGCTCTACTTTGTAGCATGTTACAACTACTGAGTAGCAAGAGACAAAAAAATTTCATTGACCAAACTGGTCATAAATCAGTCAACACAAGAGCCCGGTTTGAGCCGGGTGATGCTCCCCGAATAGGTTTTGGACACAGGAAAGTACACCTCTTGTAGTTTCAGAGTTTTGTCCCTGGAAAAAGTTCAGGCAATAATTCCAAAATTAGGCAAGGCAGAGTTACTGTTCTTTGCACTGCACTTCTAATCAATGTGATCTATCAACCTACAAAGTTTCTTGATGATATCTCTTATGATTTCCGAGTTATGTCACGGACAACTTCAAAAAGTAACAAGAACTGTCGGAGGACAGTAACGCTCGACTATTCGAAAATTTGTCACAAGGGTGTTTCATTGAGTATAATAATGCTTACCTATATGAATACATAAAATTTTACGAAAAGGTACAAACCCTTCAAGTTTCAATACAATCACAGAGAACAAGTCTGTGAAGTTTCAATCCATTCCCTTCAGTAGTTATGGAGATACAAGCTTACACACAAAAACTTAACCACGAATTTATGAATCGAAAAAGGGGAATAATTATGCGAAAAAGTATATCAGAGTTATGGCACTTGTGCCAATCATCTTAAATAATCACAGAGAACAAGTGTGTGAAGTTTCAATCCATTCCCTTCAGTAGTTATGGAGATACCAGCTTACACGCAAAAACTTAACCAAGAATTTCTAAGATAAAAAAGTGGCATAATTATGCAAAAAAGCAAATCAGAGTTATGGGACTTGTGCCAATCATCTTAGATAATCACAGAGACCAAGTGTGTGAAGTTTCAATCCATTCCCTTCAGTAGTTATGGAGATACCAGCTTACACGCAAAAACTTAACCAAGAATTTCTAAGTCGAAAAAGGGGCATTTTTATGTAAAAAAGCAAATCAGAGTTATGGGACTTGTGCCAATCATCTTAGATAATCACAGAGAACAAGTGTGTGAAGTTTCAATCCATTCCCTTCAGTAGTTATGGAGATACCTGCTTACATACAAAAACTTAACCAATAATTTCTAAGTCTAAAAAGGGGCATAATTATGTAAAAAAGCAAATCAGAGTTATGGGACTTGAGCCAATCATCTAAGATAATCACAGAGAACAAGTGTGTGAAGTTTCAATCCATTCCCTTCAGTAGTTATGGAGATACCAGCTTACATACAAAAACTTAACCACAAATTTCTAAGTCTAAAAAAGGGGCATAATTATGTAAAAAAGCAAATCAGAGTTATGGGACTTGTGCCAATCATCTTAGATAATCACAGAGAACAAGTGTGTGAAGTTTCAATCCATTCCCTTCAATAGTTATGGAGACACCAGCTTACATACAAAAACTTAACCAAGAATTTCTAAGTCGAAAAAGGGGCATAATTATGTAAAAAAGCAAATCAGAGTTATGGGACTTGTGCCAATCATCTTAGATAATCACAGAGAACAAGTGTGTGAAGTTTCAATCCATTCCCTTCAGTAGTTATGGAGATACCAGCTTACATACAAAAACTTAACCACAGGGACGCCGACGCCGACAAATGGGTGACTGCATTAGCTCAATTATTCTACAAATAGTCGAGCTAAAAATAAACAAAGGGCAATAATTCAAAAAATATGCAAGGCAGTTACGTTTCTTGTGCATTGCACACCTACTCAATGAGATCTATCTACCTACATAGTTTCATGTTGATACCTCTTGTTGTTTTAAAGTTATGTCCTGGACAAGATTTTTCTAAAAGGGGGAAATAATTCAAAAATGAGGCTTAACAGAGTTATGGTTCTTTTGCATTGCACCTCTACTCAATGAGATCTATCTACCTACAATGTTTCATCTTGATATCTTCTTATAGTTTTTAGAGTTATGTTCCGGACAAAGTTCAAAGTGTTAAAATTAACAAAGGGCAATTACTCCAAAATTAGGACAAAAAGAGTTATTGTTCTTATGCACTGCACATCTACCCATTGAGATCTATTCACCTACAAAGTTTCATGTTGATATCCCTTATAGTTTTAGAGTTATGCCCCGGACAAGATTTTTCTATAAGGGGAGATAATTCTAAAACTGGGCAAAATAGAGTTATGGTTCTTTGACACTGCACTCCCCCTCAATGCCCCCTTACCACTGTATGAAGTTTCAAGAAATTATCTCCAAGGGTTTTCAAGTTATGCTCCGGACAAGACAACGGACGGACAAGGCGCCGACTATATGCTCCCCCGAAATTTTTCGGGGAGCATAAAAAACCACCGTCAGGCAGTGGCAACCCTCAACTTTTCTACTTTTTCATTAAGCAAATAAATAAAAACAAAGTTAAAACAAGATTGCATTTGAGAAAAATGCTATGCCACCGCATTAATACAACACTAAATAGTAGTGTAGGAACAGATTTTTTTTGTTTCTATACAATTTTGAAGATTGTCATAATGCATAGATCCCTGACCTATCTAATTCTTATTATCAGATTAGTGGTTAAATCTGTTGTTAACTCAATAAAAGATCAGAGTAGGAATATATCAATGCACTTGAGTCTAGTGAATTTGATGGGCATATTTCACACAGCCTAAATTTCATGACTACATCAAAGGACAACACAGTCAGACACTTTTTCAAAATCTAGGTCAGCTGAAATCAAAGTTCACTTAACATCTTAATCTGTACACATGGTTCAATTTTTATAGCTGTACATAAAAGGACAAGAAAGTAGGTCACATCATCAAAATCTAGGTCACCTGATATCAAAGTTCAATTTTACAACTAAAACTGTGCACATGGTCAAAATTTCATTGCTGTACATCAAAGGACAAGAAAGTAGGTCACTGTCCCGTTGGGCAAGGCAAAATTTTGGACACAAGGGTTTAATTCAAAACAATCTTGATACAGGTCCACCAAACAACATTTCAAGTCAAATATCTAAGCTGTAGCTTTCTCCCATTCAGAAAAGATTTGTTTTATTCTCTGTTTTTACTATGTGAACATAATGAGAATCACAATTTTAACACTAGGGGCATAATTACAACAACTTTAGTAGAGAACCCATAGATGATATTATATAGCAAACATCAAAGCTCTATGCCTTGTACCTTCAGACAAAAATATTTTTTATTTTTTTACTATATGTACATAGTGAAAATCAATGACTCCTGGGGGTGGGGCCAATTTTGACCCCAGGGCTATAATGTGTACAATCTTGCTAGAGGTTCACTACATAATATGTTTCATGCAAAATATCTTAACTCTAGCCTTTGTAAATTTAGAGAAGATGATTTTTTAAGTTTTTACTAAATACATATAAGGAAAACCTATGGCCCACGTGGCGGGGCTAATTTTGACACAAGAGGCAAAATTTGAACAACTTTGGTAGAGTACCTATAGATGATATCATTTAACAAATATTCAAGCTCTAAGCCTTGTACCTTCAGACAAAGATTTTTTGATTTTTTACTATACATGTATGTATATATTGAAAATCAATGACCCCCGGGGCAGGGGCAATTTTGACCCCAGGGCTATAATTTGAAGAATTGCAAGAAGTTCACTTCACAATGTTTCATGCAAAATATCTAACCTCTAGCATTTGTCAATTGCTAGAAGAATTTTTTTTACTTTATACATAAAACCAATGACCCCCGGGGCAGGGCCGATTTTGACCCCAGGGCTATAATTTGAACAATCTGAATAGAGGTCTACCAGACAATGCCTTATGCAAAATATCTAAGCTCTAGGCCTTTTGGGTCTTTACAAGAAGGTATTTTAAGTTTTTACTATATGTACATATAGTGAAAATCAATGACCCCCAGGGCGGGGCCAATTTTGACCCCAGGGCTATAATTTGAACAATCTTGGTAATGGTCTATAAGACAATGCCTTATGCAAAATATCTAAGCTCTAGGCCTTTTGGGTCTTTACAAGAAGATTTTTTAAATTTATTCTTATAATTCCTTTTGGTTGCCATGGCAACCAGATTTCTGCATGGAATGAAATTCTTTGAACAACTTTGGAAGCCCTTCACCCAAGGATCAATCCTGCCAAGTTTGGTTGAAATTGGACAAGTGGTTTTTCAGAAGAAGATTTTTTAAGTTCACTATATAATCTATATAACACACACACACACAAACAAACACACACACACACAGGTGAATCGCTATATGCCACCGCATCGCAGATGCTGCGGTGGCATAAAAACATAAGCAAAATTCAATCATTGGACCATCAAGGTCATTTAAAGGTCAAGGGCATATCTAAATTATTCATCATGTTGAATTTTACCAAAATTCAATAATTTCACCTTCATGGTCAAAGTCATTTAAAGGTCAAGGTCAGTTCAACCTTTCATTAAGTCTTGTCCAAAGAATTTTTTTCTCTCCAAGAATAGAGATAATCCATTGAAACAGCACCAAGTTTCAGTCATTTATAGCAAAAAAATCACTGAAAATTCAATAATTTTACTGTCAATGTCATTACTAATTCAAGGTCTATTTGATTTTGATATACATAAAGGTACTGATGTTGTGTCTAAATAATAAAGTTAATCCATTTATAAATAACAAAGTTATAGCCAGTTAAGTAAAATAACCAGAATTTCGATACTTGGACCTTGACAGTCAAGATCAATTAAAGGTCAAATTAAATATTGTTGTTTGGTAGCAAGTCTTCGTATGTCCAATTATAAATAAAATCCGTACATAAATAACAAAACTATTACAATGTAACCAGAATCCAGTAATTTGACCTTATCAGTCTAGGTCATTTAAAGGCCAGGGTCAAGGTCAATTCAAACTTTCATTAAGTCTTGTCCAAAAGATTTTGTCCAAGTATGAAGATAATCTATTGATAAATTACCAAGTTAGAGTCAATTATAGCAAAAATCAGTGAAAATTCAATAATTTAACCTTAAAGGTCAATGAGCTTAGGTTAATTTGAGTTTGATATACATGAATGTCCTGACATACAAGATGTTTTGTTTAACATGACATCAATCCATTCATTAAACACAAAGTTATAGCCAGTTAAAGCAAAAATAAGAAAATTGTAATAATTTGACCTTCAAGGTCAAGGTCATTTATGAGTGAAGGTTAAGGTCTGTCTGGTTAACTTGAAGGTCTATCCTAAAAGATTGTTGTGTTCATAACAATCCGTTCTAAAATAACAAAGTGATAGCCACTGATACATGTAGCAAAAATTAATCAAAATTAACACCTTTGACAGAATAATTATGAATGATGGTCAAATTTAAACTGATATACTTGAAGGTCTTGTCCCAAGGGTTGTTGTGGCCGAGTATGAAGATAAAACACCAAGAACTTAAAAAGTTATGATCAACGTTAAAGTTTTAGGGACTGCAACAATTTGACCTTCAGGGGAAAGGTCATTATTGAGTGAAGGTCATAATCAATTTGGTCTATTCCAAGGTTCAATATTGAAGCAGGTCTTGCCCTAAGGATTGTTGTGTCCTAGTATGAACTTCTATAATGAAGACAATGCACTGTATAACAAAGTTACAGCCAATTAAAACAAAATAATTTGACCATCAGTGTCATTGATGAGTGAAGGTCATAATCAATTTAGTCTTCTTGAAGGCCTTGTTTTGTCTTAGAATAAAAAACAAAGTTAAAGTCAATTATTGGGAAAATCAAGCAACATTTTATAAGGTCAATGATGGGTGAAGGTCAAGTTCAGTCTGGTCAACTTGAAAGTCTTGTCCAAAGGGTTGTTGTGTTCAAGTATGATTGCAATCCATTGAAAAATAATAAAACTATTGCCAATGTTAAAGTTTTCAGACGGCAACAGCATTGGCAATGACAACATGACTGAAGCAATTGTTCTTTATCCTTCGGAAAGTGGAGTTGATAAATGTACAGTGCTTTCCAAATAAAACAAATGTATACTTGGGCAGCTTTTTAAGAATATAACATTTGTTTACCAGTAAGTGTAATCCACAAATAATCACAAAAGATCTCCCCTGTGATACTTTTCAAATTAAGTACATATACCTGGTAAGGCATTTGGTATTGAACTACCTTCTTTTATTGAAAATAACTTTCTTTGAACATAAATGAACACTATACATACCTTATATTTCGAACTTGTAGATTTGTAGACAGTACCCTTGAAATATTTCTACAAAGGTTCATTTTATCTAAGGCTTTCTCAACAACACTTCTTTCACAGCCCTGAAAAAAAAAATATATTCTAACTTTCCCAAGTGACCATGGCTTTGTGTATTAAGTGATTTTTGCTCAACACAACCAGTGACAGCTAATTTGTCAGCTAATTGCGATCAGTCCTTCTATCAAATCACCACTTTTACCTGTCAAGTCCTTGCATTTTTAAAGAATGCCACCTCCTGCTAACTATCAAAACACAAACCATGTGTGAAAAACTTTAATTTCCAGACTGCTGGCATATGCAACAACAACAACATTTTATTTGCATAAATGTTATAACAACATTATAGCCATAAAGTATATATAATGTTAACAGTGATACAAGTTCAAATATAAAAAGTACATAAAAGTTAGCACGGGAAGTATAAAAAAGAATTTAATTTCTCTGTCTATTACACGATGCAAAATAAACATATTTGCCTAAACCAATTAATTCTTTAGATGACTTTGTTAATAATAAATTTTCAAATTTTTCTTAATGAAGGCCATCTACAGTAATAATGTTTTAAATATTTTATTCCTAATTTCTGTGTGTTGGACAAACCCAAAAGAAAATGATATTCATTTTCGACCATTCGGCATATTACAATTTGTACAAATTCTATCTTGTCTAGGTGCATTTATGTACCGACCAGTTTCTATTTTTAAATCATGTGACGAGGTTCTTAGTCTGCATAAGGTTATTCTAAATTTAGCTTCTGAAATTTCATTTAAATATTTTTCACACACGAAATCATGTTTAAATAGAGAGTATGAGCACAGTTTTGGTGTGTTATTAATGCGTGAATACCACGACTGTGTAAAATTATCGTGTATACGCTGTTTAATTTGTGTCAAATTTATTATGTCAGTATTTTGGTTAAGCCACAAATCAGTCATGCCTAACTGGTTTAACATTTCTCTAATGTTGAATGCCCAATTATTTCCATTATAGGATAAATTATTTTCAGTATCATTTCGGAGCATCCCGGGTGTAGATTTTCCAAGGTTTTTGGCTCAAAATCCTTGGAAAAAAACCTCGGAGTATTGGAACAAGAAAATGCAAAACTTTGCTATTAAAAAAACCTTGGAAAAATAGGGAGAGGGTGAAAAACCTTGTAAAAAATTTCCGAGTTTTTTTTAAAAAAAAACCTCGTAAAAAGTATGACCTCGGAGTATTGGAACGATTTCCAAGGATTTCAGAATAAAAACCTCGTAAAATAATTTCCGAGGATTTTTTTAGAAAACCTTGGAAAATGAGTGAGTCCTCGGAGTATTGGAACGATTTCCAAGGATTTTTAAAGTGTTTCCGTGGTTTGTTTTCCAAGGTTTTTAAATGAAAACCTCGGAAAGTTTCTCACAACTGGGAATACTGTTATATTTTTACGAAAATTCTTACTTAAGGGCATCAGAGAATTTTCCAAAGGTTTATTGAGCAAAAACCTTGGAAATTTCTAGAATATCCATGGAAAATCAGAAAATATAACATCCAATGAAATATTCTGAAAAGAGCAATTATATTGTCCTTTTAAGGAATTAACTTAAAGAAACTTCTTTATAATAATACAGAGCAAAAAATGATCAAATGACTCAATGAAACATTTAATGTCAGTGTGAAGTAAATAGTAATGCACTACAAATGAAAAGTTAAGTTAGTTATAGTCTTTAATGGTAAATATTACAATCAATGTTCAGTTATTATTTTTTGGTATCCGGCTATATTTTAATGTATTCAAATATCTATCTTTTGAATTCCTGTTCACTCTTCATGCTTTTAAAATGTCCCTTAGTTTTTCCCTCACCATCACAGGGGTCACATGTGGAAAATCCTCCAGGATACATTATTCCTGAAATAAATAAAGTTAATATTTAATAAAGTACAGCCATTGAAAGAAGTTAGAAAAAACAATTATATAAAATCACCACTGGGCGCTTCCCTCTCCATTAGGCGCTTCCCTCTCCATGTGGTCAGGATCAAAGACTTCAAACTACTTGCCTTACAACATTGTATTTTTGACTCCTGAAGCCAGGATGGGCTTCTTCCCTCTGAGGGAGCTATCCAGCCCAGGATTAAGGAACACCTGTGGTTATACTCAGGACAGTTCAGTATGTGTAGTCAATCAGAATTACATCATTTAATTTCTTTTTTATTAATCAATAAAAAAAAATGATACGTTCCTTAAACGTTTCCATAGACTAAAATATCAGTTCACTGTTGATATATATTGTTTTAAAAAATCAGCACTTTTGTGAAAAGAAATATATCTTTAGAGTGATCCAAAACTACTTTAATGACAAGTTGTTCAAGACCATTGATTAAAATGAAGGCTTTTATATTTTCAAATGACCTTTTCTGTAGTTATTTTTAAATGTTTGTCTACTGTTTTGAAATAGTGAATTTAATTTTTTTTTTCATGCTGATTTCTTATTTTTCTTCATCAGTACTTAGTGTCAGGATTTCAAGAAAACTTTGGTAAGCAGTGTGACAATTCTGCGATGTTAAGAAAAGAAACGATGTCTGTTACTATTATTTTAGATTATGTCATACTGGATGTTACAACCTAAAGCACTCTAAAAATATTGCAAAAAATAACGCTTTTCATAAGGTGATTCCGATTGCCTACACTAATTGTATCTGTCTGCTCAAAGTGACATCTGCATCAATACAGCTGGAGAGTCATCATGTAACATTAACAGCATTTCCAACAAAGTATCAATAAAAAAATCAGTTCCAGAAACCTTCATTCATTTAAATTTCAAATTGAAACTTTCAAAACCTAGTTTTAAAACAAAAACATACTGTAGTATATTCCTTGAAGCCTTTCCTGGTCTACAGTTGGCTTCCTTAATCGATGCCAATGCCAATGAATAATATGATAAAACACAGCAAAGCTGGATTGCCATCTTCTTGTAGTTTGGAACAGTCTTGCAAACTTGCTTACAAGCTGACTCTGTAATTAAAAATTTGTAGATTCAAATAATAGATGAAAGATGAAAGTTTATATAAATACATTTGTAATGTCATCATAGTTTCATGCTGCAGTCATCTTGTTCAATACAATCATAGACAAAAATAACATTTATACTCATAAAATATCCTCTAAACAATTGTATTTAAACTAGCTTACATTTAGGTTAAAAATATAGATCTAAAATAGTTTGTATTTAATACTTATTTGAAAAAAAAACAACAACAGATTTTATGCAAAAATGTATCTAAAATTATTTACCTGAACCTTTTTACTATCATGTTTCTTTTGTTTATCTTCCTGTCCCAGGTCATTAATCTTTAGGTTCAATTACAACAACCAAACATTTCCTGAATCTTGTCACACTTAGATAAATGTTTTCTTTGAAAATTCCAAAATATGCTCCCTAACATTTAAAACAAGATATCTCCAAAATTGCTTAAAAATAAATCCAGGTTTTGCACTATTTCCAACTATAACCACTTGACCCATTAATGTCTGAGATTCAAATTTTTCAACAGTATAACTGAAGGGGCAATCATAATGTGAAACAGGGGTGATCCAAAAATATCAAAGCCATCATCATTTTATTTTTGCATTAATTTTATTAAAGGTACAAATATATCAAATGATAAATAAAAGTAAAACTTGAAAATTATAAGAGAATCACAGTTGCAGTGTCATTTTAGACTGTTTTGGATTGTATAAAAACCCAGACTCCCCCTGAATAATCACATGGAACATTCTGGTCTATCCCAGAATGCTCAATGAGAAGATTGATCATGCATAAGATAGAGGGAACCACCTGGGGTGCCATTAGTTTTATCTGATCAGTGTGTTATATTCTGTGTGTGAAAACTTAGTGGATGCAGTATTTATTTATCTTAATTATAAGAAAGTATCAAGCATACATATTTTACACATTAATTGTACATAATTATATATTAAAAGGACAATTAATAACTATTTATGTTTATTGTACACATAATTAATGGCAGAGTAAATTGTAATCTGAATGTATGTCACAGACTTGCTTAGTAGAAATATACTATTTTATATGGCAATAAAAACATATATTAAAGATTAATAGCATTCTTATTTCAGTGTTGCTTACAGGCTGTCAAGAAACCCTAAGTTAAGTCTATATATAGAAAGAAACTGCAGGAAAAATACTGATGCATTTGGAAACTAATAGACAAAAACACTGATTGTTTCTTTTAGTATAATTATAAGTTTTGCTCTTTTATCTATTCTTAAAAATGGAGGAGATATCTAGTAACAATTATTATAAATAATAAAAAAAAAATATGAAAATAAAAAAAATAAAATTTTCAAGTTTTTCTGATCATCAGTTATTTGAATAATCTTTAAATCTTATTATGATAAGTTTACAATACCTTTATGGCCATTAATAAAAGGTATTTTTTATGGCAACAAGGAATTTACATGTATTTAACTTTTTTCCATGTTTTTACACTTAAATTTTTTTAATTGATTCCTCCCACAAAAATGGCTTCAGAAGATTAAAGTACAAATTTATTGAAAAGGAAGTTGGCCATTGACAATGTCCATACTAAAAATTGATTCCCTGGACCAAATCTCTCCTTTCCATGCTGTTGGACAATTGTTTGCTCTGACTAGTGATGGAAATTGGATGAAATTTGTCCCAATCGATCATCGGTTCAATCGGATGGGCCATAATCGATAACTTTTCGAATAAAGTCGCGTTAAAAAGAAATAGGGAAGAAACATTTCTTCCAAAGGCACTTGATTATATTCAGTTACATGAACTTAATTTAGCACGTTTTAACAAAGTTTTCACCTTATATAGTCATAATTTTACGACATAGATTTTATTTTTCAATGGATGTCAAATGATAACCTCCACATCACATTATATTACTATTGTTTACATCACGTATTGATCCAATTCAACACCAAATTGTCTCCGATATTATTTTTTGCAATCGGCAAAGAAAATTACCGTCAGAATTAATTCCCTTTGATACCTTAAACATTTTCGACGATGTCGCAGAACAAATTTTTGTGAATCGATTATTGTCGTTTGACATAACAGAAACTGATTATTGGCAACCTGCGACAATCGGAATATCACTAGCTCTGACCATGGATTAAAAAATATCCATTGGCAATCTACAGTTGGGTTGTTATCTTAGTTTGCTTTAACTGTTGATTATTGCTTTTGATGCCCATTATAAGTTAAATCATGATTATGTCTTAACATTTTCCGAGATGAAATTTAGTTAAGTTCAATTATCCGAGGTCATTTCCAAGCTAAATATTGGCAAAGTGTTTCCAACAAATTTTACGTAAATTTTTTAAGTTCTTTTCCGAGCAAAAAAATGACAAAGTTCTTATTTCCAAGCTTTTTCCGAGCTGATTTTTGGCAGAGTGTTTAATTCCGAGATAGTTTCCAAGGTTTTCTTTATTTCCAAGGATTTTTATACAAAAACCTTGGATAAAAATTCCAAGGTTTTAAAAAAAAACTCGGAATTAAGAAAAAACCTTGTAAAACTGGTTTATTTCCAAGGTTTTTGAAGCAGTTTCCATGGTTTTTTTCATAAACCTCGGAAAATCTACACCCGGGATATTGTATATTAACTTTATGATATGGTTATCGGGTGATTTTAGAATTTTTACCCAAAATTTAAGAATAATTGACTTTCGAATAACTTTCATCGGTAATCTACCCAATTCTCCGTATAGACAGTCTAAGTTAGTAGATTGTTTTACTCCTAATATTTTTCTACAAAATTTAGTATGATTTTTTCTCAATATTTGGACCGTCATGAAAGCCCCATACTTCTGCAGAATAATTTTAACACTGGCGCTACTAAAAGCTATCGAATAATTTGCATTTATCTTTAATGGGTAAATCTATTTGATTAATAACAATGAATAAATTATGCATAGAGTAAGCTGCATGTTGTGCTAATCGTTTTTGAGTTCTGTTCCAGTTGTTATTTTTAAACAGATGTGTTTCCTAGGTATTTAAATGATGTAACGATTTCAATTTCAGTGTTATTAAAGATAGAATTTATAACTAGTATGGCGACCCTTTTCGAAAAAATCATTGCCTTTTGTTTTTTTGGAGTTAATCGTTAATCCCCATGTGTTACAGTAATTTTGTAAATCATTGAGCATACTTTGCAGTGTTGCGGGATCTTGTGCGAACAGTACTGCGTCGTCCGCGAAACATGAGTAAAAAAAATTTGACATCTTTCTATTGTAAAATATACCATTTATATTTTGTATTTATATTTGTTTTGTGACGTCATTGACGAAAGAATAAGAACAATAAGCTGGAGCTCGGACAGCCTTGTTTTAGACCTACGCCCGAAATCAAACCACCCGGATGTTTCATTTTATATCGTACGCAACATTTTACCGAGGAATACATTGCCTTTAATGATAATACTAATTTTGAACTTACTTTTTCTTCAATCAATTTTTTGCCAAAGTTTAATTCTGTCAATTTTATCATACGCCTTTTTCATAATCTACAAATATGCAAAAATAGCTTCTTATTTTCAACTAAGTGTTTTCGCAATAATAGAATATAATATAAATATGCCAGTCAATTGTAGACTTCCCTTTTTGGAACCCAAAACTGCGTTTCGTTTATTTTTTCGTTTTATTTCTGCCCACTTGGGTTAATCTATTTAATAAAAATCTGTGAGTATATCTTACTCATAACATTGCTTAACGTTATACCTCTAAAGTTTTTAGGGTCATTTAAATCTCCCCCTTTAAATATAGGTGATATTATACTTTCACCCCAACATCTTGGATATTCCGCATTATTAAGCATTCTATTGAATAATTTTAGTAAATAAGGTGATATTAAATCATATGAATATTTAAAAATTTCTGCAATGAGCATATCATTACCGGGGCTTTTTCCCATTTGTTTTGTGAAAATACAGCATTTCTAATCTCTATTTCTGTGATATCATTATCGAGAAAAATCATCATGTTGATCGGGTATATTAAAAGTTTTGTTCTCTGTTCGGGTGAACCAAAAAGAGTACTAAAATGTTTCATGCAAGTCGTTTGCAGTAAGATTATTTGATACTTTGATTATTTTTTATTTTATTTTTTTTAATCACTTTTCCAAAATTGTTTTTGCGTTCTGATTTAGCCATATTTTGCTATCTTTTCGGCCTCTCTTTATAGCGTATAGCCTTTTGTGTTTTGCGTTTGTTTATTATATTTTGATTTTGCCTCAAATAGTTCCGGCGTGATTGCGCAATCATTTTTCTGCGCCGGAGGAAATTGTTTTTCGCGCTTTAGAAAATTCTTTTCTTGTATTACGACATTCATCATTAAACCATTTTGCTTTGTTTGTGCCTATTATAATTACTCTTATAATCATTATCATTATTATAATATGTTTTTTGTTTCCCCAATACGTTTATGGCACATTCTTTTATTATTTCAGTGAAAAAATTCACCGAGTCATCAATACCTGTATTCAATACATTTTCACATAGTGTAGTAAATTCTCTACTATGCGAGCGTAGTAAATTTATGAATGATTCACGCTTATCGTCCTCCCTGCATATGAAGTAAAGTATATGTGTGATGTGTATTACTCAATAAAATCAATAAAACAAGGCAATGCTCCACAGAAATCATCAACACTTACAAAAGTCATTTTCTATATTTCAGTATGTACATGAAAGGTATGGTATGACAGGAAAGGTATAATTATTTTTCTTAATGTATGTAATATATCAGAGAGGTATAATTGTTATTCATATACATGTATATAAATGGCAGGCCACAATACTAACTTGCATTAGGTTTTTCTTATAGAAGTCAAGTGGTCCTTCATCTTTTTGCATTTTTTACACATTTTCAACTTCAGATTTAGAAAAAAATAAACTTAAAATTGGTGACAGAGAATTATTATTAACTGAGGAAAAAAACAGACATGTTTAGATATATACTTTCATATTTATAATTAAATCAGAAATTAAGGAGAGCAAGTCAGTAGGGTTTCTTTTGTAATAATAATTACCTTTATCTATAGAATAACATTTTTAATACAAGAGGGCCATGATGGCCCTGAGGTCGCTCACCTGTATAAAGGCCCCCCGGAGTGGGGCCAGTTTAAACCCCCAGGGCTTTTATTTGAACAAACTTGGAAGACACCCATTAGAAGATGTTTCATGATGTTATTTTACTACACACATATAATGAAAAACAATGACCCCCCCCCCCCCCCCCCCCGACAGTTCCAATTTTAACCCAAGGGTTTTTATTTGAACAAACTTGGTAGACATCCATATACACGTATAGTTAAAAACAATGACACCCCTGGGGCTGGGCCAGTTTTGACCCCAGGGCTTTTATTTGAATAAACTTTGTAGACACTTACTAGAAGATGTTTCATGCTTAATATCTAAGCTCTAGCTCATTGGGTTTTTTAAAAGAAGATTTTTTAATTTTTACTACATGTATACACATATAGTTAAAAACAATGACACCCCTGGGGCGGGGCCAGTTTTGATCCCAGGGCTTTTATTTGAATAAACTTTGTAGACACTTACTAGAAGATGTTTCATGCTTAATAGCTAAACTCTAGCTATTTGGGTTTTTTCAAAGAAGATTTTTAAGTTTTTGCTATACACATATAAGAAAAATCAATGACCCCAGGGGCGGGGCCAATTTTGACCCAAGGCCTTTCATTTGAACAAACTTTGTAAACACTCACTTGAAGATGTTTCATGCATAATATTTAAACTCTAGCTATTTGAGTTTTTTTCAAAGTAGATTTTTTAAGTTTTTGCTATACACATATAAGGAAAATCAATATTATGCATATAGGGAATATCAATGACCCCCTGGGGCGGGGCCAAATTTCGACCCAAGGGCTTTCATTTGAACAAACCTGGTAGGCACTAATTAGAAGATGTTTCATGCCAAATATCTAAGCTCTAGCTCTTTGGGTTTTTTAAAAGAAGATATTTAAAGTTTTTTCTTTTGGTTGCCATGGCAACCAGAGTTCTGCAAGGAATTAAATTCTTTGAACAATTTTTAAAGGTGTCCACCAAAGGAACATTCCTGTGAAGTTTGAATGAAATTGACGAAAAGCGATCACAAAAGCTCACCCTGTCACTTTGAGGGCCATGATGGCCCTGAGGTCGCTCACCTGTATATAGGCCTCCGAAGCGGGGCCAGTTTAAACCCCAGGGCTTTTATTTGAACAAACTTGGAATTAAGACACCCATTAGAAGATGTTTCATGATGTTAAGTTTTTGCTATACACATATAAGGAAAAACAATGACCTTCTCCCCCCCCCCCCTCCGCCCCGGCAGAGTTAAATTTAACTAATTAATCTTATTTGAACAAACTTGGTAGAAACCCATAAGAAGATGTTTCATGCTAAACATCTAAGCTCTAGCTCAATGGGTTTTTTAAAAGAAGATTTTTTAAGTTTTTACTATACACATATAGTTAAAAACAATGACACCCCTGGGGCGGGGCCAGTTTTGACCCAAGGGCTTTTATTTCAATAAACTTTTTAGACACTTATTAGAAGATGTTTCATGCTTAATATCTAACTTTAGCTATTTGGGTTATTTCAAAGAAGATTTTTTAAGTTTTTGCTATACACATATAAGGAAATCAATGACCCCCGGGACGGGGCCAATTTTGACCCCAGGGCTTTAATTTGAACAAACGTTGTAGACACTCACTAGAAGATGTTTCATACTTAATATCTAAACTCTAGCTATTTGGGATTTTTTCAAAGAGGTTTTTAAGTTTTTGCTATACACATATAAGGAAAATCAATGACCCCCGGGGTAAGGGTGTAACGGTTTACCGGAATACCGATATATTGCAATATGAAAAAATAAATTTCGTACCGCGGTACGATTTTTGGAAAACCGGTATTTTATAAAACTCATAATTTTCAATTAATTGCCTTCTAATTTTGTACAAATTTCACATAAAATCTTTAATTTGCGAACTTTGTTGGCGCCAACGTAAGATAAAAGTATCCGACAACTAGTACACTTAAAAGTCAATAAGCGGCCAAATAATTTACATAAGCGGCCCACAGACCTGGGGTAATCATTAACTGTAATCATTGATTTTGTAATTGATTACATGATTACACTGTAATCATCATGTAATTGATTACCTTGCCTAAAACTGATTACATTAATTGTAATTAATCAATTACAGCTTAAATTCAGTCAGTAATTATGATTACATTTTGATTGACATTGATTACTTTCAGATTTAAAAGGAAACTATTTAAGTTCAAAGGATGCTTTTATTTCACATTATACAGTTTAATTTTTGTTTTTTAGTTATACAGTAAAAATCCTCAATTAGACTGATAGAAGTGAACATTCTTATCATTGCTTACATACTTTAAGACCATGGTCTACTTTAGTCATTTTGTATTAATAAACAATATGTTTATCTATATGTATCTACAAATTCATTATAAAAGAAACTATCAAAGAATGCTTTGATATTTAATCTGATAAAAGGAAAACATATTTCTTGAGTTTAACGTTAATTTTGCAGTATCACTTATTATATGATGTACATAAATCAAATGAAAATTTAAATTTTCAAAAAATATATGTGCTGAATGCAACAATGTACCACTCTAAAATTGACCTTCTCACCTAATTTCATTCAATAACCCAATACTAGTAACAGTTTTTCACACCTTGTGAAATCAAGTGTCATGCTAAAGAGCATTCAAGCAGATCATAACAACAAATTTAAGATCTAGATAGGTGTTGACTTCAATATCAGTGGTCTCAATAGTCACATTAAAATTAAAACAAAAAATTGGACTGACTAATAATGTTGGTCTTAAAAGTGAATAAGCAGGGGGTTAAATCTGGATCATGAAACCATTTACTTAAAGAATCTTTTTAAAAATGGTCTTAATAGCAGGGTGGTCTTAATTCTGGGGTGGTTTAATGTACATTCAATGTAATCAATTATCAATCAATTACTCTCTTAAAAGTAATTGTAATTCAATTGATTACAGAGGCAAATGTGAGTAATCAATCTTAATCAATTACAATAAAATCTGAAAGTAATTGTAATTTAATCAATTACTGATCAATGTAATCATCCCCAGGTCTGGCGGCCCAGATGTGAATGGTCACAAGCGACTAGTTTTGTTTATCAAATTGTGTGACACTACTTTCTATTTATTCCTTACATTTTTATTAAGTTTCTACTAAAATATATACATAATTTACATATAACAATAATATATGAATGTTACTACATCTTAACATCAAAACATATACACGACAATACGTATTGCAATATATTGCAATACGCTTCAGCAAAATGGCAATATATTGCAATACGGTTTTTGCTGTATTGTTACACCCCTACCCCGGGGCAGGGCCAATTTTGACCCAGGGCTTTTATTTGAACAAACATATTAGACAACCATTAGAACATGTTTCATGCTAAATATCTTAGCTCTAGCTGTTTGAGTTCTTTTAAAGAAGATTTTTTAAGTTTTTACTATATGCATATAGGGAAAATCAATGACCCCCTGGGGCCGGGCCAATTTTGACCCCAGAGCTTTTATTTGAACAAACTTGGTAGACACTCATTTGAAGATGTTTCATGCCAAATATGTAAGCTCTATCTCTTTGGGTTCTTTAAAAGAAGATATTTAAAAAAATTTCTTTCGGTTGCCATGGCAACCAGAGTTCTGCATGGAATTGAATTCTTTGAACAATTTTTAAAGGTGACCACCAAAGGAACATTCCTGTGAAGTTTGGATGAAATTGGCTTAGTGGTTTATGAGGAGATGTCATTTGAAGCAAAAGTTTACGGACGGACGCCGGACGAAAAGCGATCACAAAAGCTCACCCTGTCACTTTGTGACAGGTGAGCTAAAAAAAAACACAGAAAATTTTTCATGCAGCATGGAATATTTTCCATGGAAAAGCATGAACTTTATTCCATGCTTTTCCATGTACATAGAGTATTGGAACAAAAGTATGGATTTTTTTCTAGGGTATTCCATGTGTCTGCCAACCATAGAGGCTGGACTTTTCATCATGGTAAAATAGTAAATAGTCCATCCTTGATGGTATATCGGTAACATGAAAAAAAATCCAGCCTAATTCCAGCATCCCTGAATGTTCTTAAAATGTAAAATTTTGGGATGGAATTCTAATAATATTTCAGTAGTAAAACTTGTAAATGATACACTTAACAGGCTGGTTAAAATGCTTGATAGGGCTTTTGACATAAAAACTCATATTTCTAGAAAAATAATAAAGATATCTCTTTTAAACTTTGTTTATTGAGCGTAATGTATGACAAGAACGGAAAGAAAAATATTTGGTTATTGTCACTTATGTTAGAATCATTTCCCATTTTTCATATTTCTATAGCACATAAATCCTTAAAAGATTTGTTCCAGATGCAAAGTATAAAAAAACAAGGTTAAATAACTTTGTTATGCTCTAATTCATTGCCCCAACACCTGTCAGCATACATTTCATTCAGTTTTCAGAGAAAACTGAAAAGTATGTTCAGACAGAGTGTTAAAGAATTGTCAAAATATATAAATGCCAGAAACAGAATAATTTTTTAAATTAAAATATATAGAATAAAGGTACTGGCTCAATAATCTTGATCAAAATCAGATGTTTGAAACATTTCTGTTAAGAATTTTACATTACAACATAATTTTCATGAACTTCAAACATTTTGTTTTCTGTAAAATGAGAAAAAGGGAAATAATTCTAAGAAAAAAAAGGCAACCAAAATCTTTTAATTGTGATTTGTATCATATATAATGCTTATTGCTTAATAAACAAAACAAGATAGAAAGTAACATATTAATTATTTTTCTAGAAATATGATTTTTATGTGATAAGTTCAATCGGGCACAATCCATGCCTCTATAGTCATGAACTTCACTAAGTTTAAAGAAATTTAACATCCTGAAAATAATTACAGTTAACTAAAATTATTGTTGGAGAGATGATATGACGAGGCTTCTAGTTTTGAATCGTGAGCTCTTGTTGATGTCGAATCACTAAAGAAAATTTCAAAATTGCCAATTATTATTAACAACATTAAATGTATGAATCATAATCCCTCTTAATAAACGAATAAATTTTTTTTATATACATGTATTATTAACAATTCATTTAGTTAAATATGCTATTTTAAGATTTGATAACAAAAATTATTTATATACATGTAAATTTATAGCCAATAATTTATCACAATTCATATAAACTATCCCATAAATAATTATTTTCACAGGAAAATTTCAATGTATATATGACAAAAAAACCTTCTTTATATCAAAAATATAATGTGTTATAAGTCATAACTTTATTTATTTTATATTATGTATAACATTTCAACTCATAATTGTAATTATTTTATATCTTTATCATATTTAACAAGAGCTGTCACTAAGTGACAAATGCCCCCGAAAAGGTTTCTTAAGTATGCAGGTATTATGAAAAAAAAATCAGAATGAAAGTAACTAATTTACTGCTTAATATTGTTCTTGTGAAATGAAGTGCTATTTATAGCAAACTTAACACGTTGGGACAAGGGTCTTGGATGAGTCACATAATCTTGATGTGGTAGACGTTTATGCCAAGTTATTTAAAAATCTTTCAATGCATGACAATGTTACAGTTTCGAAACTAATGTGTACCTTTAAACTCTTCTTATGAGCATAAGTACCTTCAAACTATTAGAGTGACCATGACCTTGGAGATAGGAACATTGGCTCTTACACACAACACATCAACTTGATGTCATAGACATTTGAGCAAAGTTATTTTTAAACTCTTCAATGCATGACAAAGTTATAGTCCACAAACAAATGTGTGTACCTATAATCTCTAATTGTGATAGCCTGAACCTTCAGAATGTAAGTGTCACCTTGACCTTTGAAAGGAACATGGTTCTTGAACGCAACACAACATTGTCATGTGATAGACATTTCTGCATAGTTATTTCAAAATCCCTAAATGCAGGACAAAGTTACAGTCACTGTCTGGACATGATTGTTGTGTAAGTGGGGATGGACAGACGGACATGAGCCTTAGCCACAACACATCGTCCTGATGTGGTAGACATTTGTGCCAAGTTATTTTAAAATCCTTCCATACACAACAAAGTTACAATCCGGCAATGAATATGTATCTTCAAACTCTTCTTGAGAGAATGAGTACCTTCAAACTACATGTATAAGTGTGACCTTGACCTTGAAGGTAGGGACAGGGGCCTTAAATGTGACATGTCGTCTAAATGGAATCCGGGTCAGCTCGGCCCTAAAACGTACTCGGCCACCGAGTCAGCTCGGCCCTATACCAACTCGGCACGGGTCAACTCGGCCCACTTTTCAATTATTAATATTTAGGTTTGTGTTATCATTGTTTATTGTAATTAATGTAATCATTTATAATACACGGATTGACAGTTTCCACAGGCTTTTCTTATCAGTAGAATTGCAAGTAAAGATAACCGATTGCGTATCTCACTGTATTTCTGACTCGTGGTAGGTTTAACCGTAATTTTTTATACTTTCAGTGTCAATGTGTTGAAATATACACTGAGACAGAGAGGAAAAAAAATACGGAAATAAGATCTGTATTTAGCCTTTATTGAAATAAAAGATAATTGAAAAGAGGGTCGTTCAAATAGAAGTTACTTTGATGAAAATAAGTCTATATGAAAATATCTATAATATTAACATGAATTTTCGCAAGTATATTTATACATATTAAACTTCTGTTCTTTATTACTTTAACTAGATAATGCACAGACAATGTATTTCTATTTGATAGAAAAAAAACGTATGACACGTGGACATTCATTTCGGCAGCAATCAATGCTCTTATACGGTGATTGGACGTTATATATATTTTTGTAAAGTGGGCCGAGTTGACCCGTGCCGAGTTGACCCGTGCCGAGTTGGTATAGGGCCGAGTTGACTCTTTTCCGTCTAAATGTGGTTGACATTTATGCATAGTTATTTTTAAAGTTCTTCAATGCATGACAAAGTTACAGTCCAGACACCAATGGCAATGTGTGTATCTATAACCTCTTAGGTTTAAATAAATTTATTTACTTAATTTTAGAAGAAACATGCATTTAATATTGATAAAAAAGTGACTGACAACCACTGAACAAAGAAAATTCTAAATCAAGCATAATTTTTCGGGGTCGTGCGGGTTTGGTGGTTGTCCGGTTTTGGTGGTCCCCAACCAGTATGTGGACGGACAAAAAAATCATTTACAGTCAAAAACATTTTGACCACCAACTCAAAAAAAACATGAGGTAAATAAACACATTAAATCTAGTACCTAAGAATAATGATTCACAGTCGCGTACACTTTATTTTTGGTTGTTGAATGATATTATCAAGGTTACTCAAATGCTTGAATGTGTATCATTATTGATAATAGCCGAGATGTTCCGATTGTCGACATCCTATAAAGGAACGAAAAGACACATGCAATAACCCTTGCATCACTTAGTCATACCAAACACAAAAGAAGAAAAAAATTTTTTTTAGTCACATCCAGAGAATTAATGGATTCAAATTTAATAGGTCGCCATTATTTGCTGTACTGAAACATGGCTAAAACCTGAAATATCAACTGCTGAAATTTTTCCTGACTTCTTAAACTTCCAGGTATATAGGGATGATAGACTAGAGGGCAAAGGTGGGGGAACCCTCGTTGCTATATCGAAATCCATCCTAAGCCAGGAACAACCTGATCTGAAATCAAAATATAATTCAGTTTGGGCCAAAATGTCCCTTAAAGGTTTTAAGGACATCTATATCTCTTCCTTCTATAAACCTAACGAGAAGGATGAGATACCCCTCAATGAACTTTGGTCTTCCATAAAAAAGATCCCCAAAAATAGTATTGTCTGGGTGCTTGGGGACTTCAATATGCCAAGCATCGACTGGTCAACAGAATCCCTGACAGAAGGTTGTAAGTTCCCAAACATATACACTTCTTTCCTTGAAAATCTCATTAACTTGAACCTACAGCAAATGGTCAACATCCCTACCAGAGGTAACAACGTCCTTGACCTGTTCCTCACAAACATGCCTTCCCACGTACATAGTACAAAAACCTTACCTCCTTAGGCTCCTCAGATCATGACATAGTCTTTCATGAAATCAAAATTAACAGAGGGCGTCCACTTCAATCAAAGAGGGAAATCCAATGTTATAATAAGGCAAACTGGAATTGTTTAAAAAATGACGTAAGTAAATATGCCAAGGTCTACAGTGAAACACACCACACTGATCCAAACAAAGCCTGGATTTCCTTCAAGGACGAACTAAACCACCTTTGTTCTATTCACATACCAACTAAAGTCACTAAAACACGTCAAGATCTACCATGGTTAAACAAGTCCATTATTCGAAAAATTAGGAAACGTGATAGAACTTATTCAAACATTAAAAGGTCAAAGTCCCCATCAAATGATTTGGTCAAAAAGCTCAAAGTACTTAAAAGTGAAATCCAAAGAGAAACTAGGAAAGCATACTGGCAATACCTAGACTCTGTCATTTTTAGCCAAGACTCCCAAAATGTGAAAAATAAAAAATTCTACCAATATGTTAAAAGTAATAAAACTGAAAGCTGTGGTGTGGCACCCCTCAAATCAGAAGGTCAAACATTTACTGATCCAGTCGCTAAAGCAGATATCCTTAACTCCCAGTTTGAGTCTGTCTTCTCTCGGCCCCAGCCCCTTAGCTTATCCCAGGCTTGCAAACAGAAGCTTATTCCAAAACACCACCCATCTATGCCAGAAGTATCTATATCGGAAGATGGTGTGAAGAAACTTTTAAAAGACCTAAACCCAAATAAAGCTTCTGGTCCTGACCAAATATCCCCTAGGTTATTAAAAGAGCTCCATCAAGAGGTTACTCCCATACTGACCCACATCTTCCAGATCTCACTTAAAACAGGTATTGTCCCAGAAGACTGGAAGCATGCAATAATTGCCCCAGTTTACAAAAAAGGCCCAAAATGCAAAACCAGCAATTATAGACCAATCTCCCTCACATGCATAGCGTCCAAATTGATGGAGCACATCTTAGTGTCCAATATTATGTCCTTTTATGATAAACACAACATCCTTAGCCCCTATCAACATGGCTTCAGGTCAAAACGGAGTTGTGAATCCCAGCTAGTAAGCTTCTCCCAGGAAATTCATGACAATCTTGAAAGTGGCCAACAAACTGATGTCATAGTCATGGATTTCAGTAAGGCATTTGATAAGGTGGACCATCACAAACTTGTGAGTAAACTAGAAAGATTGGGTATAAGTTATGAGGTTACAAATTGGGTCCATTCCTTCCTTAAGTCACGCTCCCAGCAAGTTGTAGTTGAAGGTCAAAAATCAGGAATTCTACCAGTTCTCTCAGGTGTCCCCCAAGGCTCGGTATTAGGTCCCTGTCTTTTCCTTTCTTACATCAATGACCTCCCAGATAGTGTCAAAGGTAAGGTTAGACTCTTTGCAGATGATACTGTTGTCTACCTAACCATCAGATCTAAACAAAATATGAAAAACAAGATCAACAAGGAAAGGCGGCGTTCAATGAACGCAACCCCCCATGACCCAGCAACAAGAACCAATGGCAAGGAGCCCAGGCGGACCCCAAACATAAAAAGGACAGGGCAACGACACGTTAATCATTAAATGATAAATAATTTGTAACTGATTTGGAATTCAAGGAAAATAATAATAGGCCCACAAAGGGGAAGGGGACAGGAGACGGCGGGAAGGGGGGGGGTTTAATCAAAGAAATAAAAACTAGAGACAATGGGGAAGATACTTACCGTAGACGAGAAAACAACAAGGGACACAAGCAAAAGTGTCACCAAAACAGTATGAAACAACATAGACATACATCTGAGGAACACAGTGGGGCGCCGCCTTGGAACGGTCAGCAGCATAATAATGACTGCTGGGGAGTTTAAACCGGTTAATGGTGCACCAAACCTCGCTCTTAGCCCCACCATGTTCCTATAAACGAGACAGTGTAAATAAAATGAATCCCCGCCAAGTGAAATTCTAACAGTTGTCATGGTTACAAAAGGTAAAATAAGTAAAACACTAAAATGATCATGTAGAAACATATAAAAGTAAACCCAATGACCATAACAAAAGTACTCAATGTCCTAAAGGAAGACAGAGCAACAAGAAAATCACCTACAAGGGCCCGACGAAGCAAGGCAGAAGACAAACATTAAGACAATTCAGTCCCAAAGGGCTTTACGAACTATCCATCATAGAGTCTCCCACTTGGTCCGTCAGATGCAATCAAAAGAGGAAAGCGTAGTGTCCAACTGTAAAAGGGTTGAACACTAAACATGCAGTATGTCTTAAAATAGTAGGGTCATAACCTCTTTTAATAAAACGTTTAATGATTTTAGCAAAAACAGCAGAAAAATTACCATGACCCAAAACCTTACGAAGTTTGTAAACCACATCGCCATAAAAACCAGGCTGGCTAATCCCTTGTCGCAGATGCCCAAACCCTCCAAGATGACCTTCATGCTTTAGAAAAATGGGAAAAAGACTGGTCCATGGAATTCAACCCTGACAAATGTGAAGTTCTTAGGATAACAAGAAAAAGAAACCCTGTAATATTTCCTTATACCCTCCATAACATCCAACTTAACTCAACTCAAGAAGCGAAATACTTAGGAGTCACTATTAGTCAAGACCTTTCATGGACCAAACATATAAACAACATCACATCTAAAGCAAATAACTCCCTCAGATTCATTAGAAGAAATGTTAAAACTCCAAAAAAAAAAGATAAAAGAAACTGCATATAAGACCTATGTTAGACCTCAGGTTGAATATTGCTCCATAGTTTGGCATCCTTGGCAGAAATACCTAATTTATAAGATAGAGCAAGTACAAAGATCAGCTGCTAGATACATTTTTAATGATTATGACTATACAAGTAGTGTCTCAAAAATGATAAATGATCTTAATTGGCAAACCCTTGAACAGCGTCGAAACATCAGTGCTGTAACCTACTTGTATAAAATCCAAAACAACATTGTTTTTGTTGACCACCAACACCTTACTCAAACAAGAAATCTGAACTACCTGATACCCTACTCGAGGACACAATATCATCAAAATTCTTTCTTTCCTAGGAGCATACGTCTTTGGAATAGCCTCCCTCTAACTGTTCAGTCTAGCCCCAGTTTAAACATCTTTACTGAGAGGTTTGACCCATTCTATAAATTCTAAATTGCACACTATGTCTTTAAATTAATAGTCTTGTAGAACTCTTATTCTTTTAACTTTTTAATTTGCATATAAACAAATTCTTTTATTAACAGTTCCCTGACAACGCGCCTGCTAGTCATAATCAGAATTGATTGTTAAGCAGTATGATGTAGATGTAGATGTAGATTTGGCAATTAAATACTATTTAAGGACATGATAAGTGACATGTCCGGAGTTCGTACTCTCACTCTGGCTGAAAGGGCGGATGAATATAAATTTAACAAAGAACCCACATACATGTAATAAAAACTGTGTTATATTTTCTGCAAATGCACAGAGTGGTCCACTGGATATGTCCTACAACACACGTGCAGTGATTTTACATGCATATTTTTAGATATGCCACTGTATCACAGAGCTATATTATATTCTGTAAGTTAATTAAAGCATTCGCCAATTGATTAATTTTGTAAATTATTATATTGTACACATAGTGTATGCTATGATTCTAACCAGAAGACTCTATGCTAAATGAACATTTTCAATTATAGTTTTTTTTTTCGAAATCAGCATATTTTTGCGTAATTCAACTCATTGTTTGCAAGAACTGGTGAAAAAAACATCTTAGTTCAAACTTGTTGTCTCACGAACCATATACTGTATTGTTTGTGAATAAACAATCTTAAACAGGACAAAAGATATCTAAATATAACAGAATATATATATATTTCACATTTTATAGTATATTAGAAATCGACTTGTTTTGTCACAAACGCTTTGATAAACCCGTCTCTATGTAATTAATAAGAGAACGGAATCTCTAAAGAACGCATGCCCAATGGCAGAAGTGTTAAGTATAAGGAGTTCTTGTTATCCTATGATAATAAATTCTTTGCTTTTACAATAAAATGTATTGTTTCTTAGCACGGCTTTAATCAAGCCATGCACTTATGTAAAAACCTATTGAACTTTTATTTTCCAGGTTTCTGCTCCAGCACAGCGAAACTGAGAAATATTTGCTATGTCACTTTAAAATTAATGCCTTGTGAATATTAAAGAATGGTTTTATCAACCGACATCGTCCGCTTACTTTCAAAGGCCTTTTATTGCAATGTGCGTTTATGAAATACCAAATATGCTGTCCTAGCATTACATCTTTATTCATATGTTCGGTTTCCTAACATAGTTATAGAGCAAAAGCATTTGTGTCTTTTGGAATCAAAAGAACTACTAGATGTTACTTGTTTTAATGTTTCTTTGAATAAAACAATATGAGTTGGTTGTTTTGGATGTGGTGATGTTACCATGTTTGGACCAATTGAAATTATTTTGATGGTCCTGATGTTTTTTGTATGACATGGTGTGATTATGTGAGTATTTACAAGTATGAGCAAGATAAATACCGTCTGCAACAAAAAAGGAAACAGTTAAAATACCAACATATTTAAGCCAGTTCCTACGTGAATAACAAAAGATTATTTAAGGTATATAGTTTAAGTAGTTATTAACACAGTCAAAATTATCGAACCTTTTGAAGCATACAGTTATCGTATCGTACCGAAACCCATCGTTCACGAACAGACGTCAATATACATGTATATCTTTGCTAAAATATTTGCCTGACAACTTAATAATAAGTATCTCTGTACATAAGTTATTTGTAGAATTAGCAACTAACATTCACGATATGTGCTTTGCTGTTTGACTTTTTTCACCGACACAAAATCAGTAACTGCCAATTTACTTTTAACAACTTTTTCACTATTGAACCCAAACTTCTATAATTTCGAAGAAGTATGTTTAGGCCAGAGCCTAATGATAATACCAAATTTGCAATATTAGAAATAAATGACACTAACATTTTTTATAAAATATGACGTGTTTAGATTAAAAATTCCACCATTTCTCCGTATCCTACATTTACCTGGCTTAAAAAACGTACCGAATCTCTATACGTTCGACCACCTGTTTAAGGTATGACCCACCTAATGCATTACCTCCACTTTGAGTAGTATTCAAATAGGCTAGAACTACTGTCAACTGCATTGAAGCTGAGGGGCGCGGGTTCAAACCCCAAAAGAGGCAACTTTTTTTCTTTCTATTTCTTTCTTTCAATATTTTTTGTGTCTCTTGGATCACTCTTGGTAAGAAAAAAGCGTTGCATTTAAGCATAACATTATTATTGACATTTAATGGCTAAATTATACCAAATTTATCATCAGATATGATATCTGATATTTTCAAAGTCTAATAAAACAAAAACTAGAAGGTAAAAGTATTTTATATTTAAAAAGATCAACCAGTATACTTTTAAGAAAATTTAGGCAAACTTTGAAAACAGTCCCTCATTTTGGTAAATTTCTGGGCTATTTTGAATAAGGCCCTCCGAGTAGGAAAATTGTCAATCAATTAAGGGTTTAAAATGGGTGGGATAGGGTACCATTTGTATACATATTTCAAACATTTTGGGTAGAAACATTAAGTTTTCTTGTGTCATTTGTTACTTGAATGCTATTATTTGTTTCTTAACAATGATCAAATGAAAAAAAAATCCATATTGATTATATGATAGATTATTAAGAGTTTCTCTTTTCTGAAAAAGAGCCCATTTAGTAGCCACGTTTTAAGTAAGAAGAATCCCCATACCTCGTAAACCATACGGTAAACTTTCTTAAAATTTTGCATACAGGCGTCCTTTAAGGTATATAACAAACCTATGTTGTCAATTTTATAGTTCCTTATAGTGCCCATTAGGGGGCTCATACCTTAAATTAGAAAATTATTAAATCTATAAGTATTTTAATAAGAAATAATTAATTAACGAAATAGATAAAAGATATTATTGCTTTGAATGCAATGAGAGGGAGCGATCAGTTACTAAGAAATATTAAAGCTACCCCAGAACCATATCAGCTAAAAATAACTTCATACTAAAACCAATTACACATCTTGCAAAACCAATTTAATCACCTATAAGAAAATGACAATAGACAAACATTAACAATTAACACCACAACAGGTTTGGTTTGGCCTTTAAGAGACCATTAATATTCTAAAAAAAGAACTTGTTTATTTTAAACCTGATCTAGGCTTAGCTCTGGCAGTCTGTGGTAAAATACATTTCGGTCTTATATGCAAAGCAAACAAATATCATATGTGCATCATAGAACCCTTGCTAACATAGGAATACATTACTACAGTAGAGTATACATCTACAGTATACTATCATTCAATCTTCAATCGGGACAAAATAATTCCCTGCGGTCTGGAGACCGCAGGGTATTGGTACGCGTTTCACTTTTGAGGCATGGAGCAGCACGTGACCTGTTTTCTGTACATGGAGGAGCATGTGATCTGTTAATTGACCTTTTCGAAAACCTAGCTAAATACCGTTTGTCGGTCCGTTACGGATTTACCTGCGGTATGCCTAAATTACGAAAGTGAGATTTTTGACGAAAGTGAGCGAAAGTGAGCGAAAGTGACTTTTAAAATTTGAATTGTACCGTTTTAATTGAATTTTACAGTAAAATTGCTATTTGCAGACGTATATTATTAGCAACTTATAATATTTCTTTTCAAAAATAATCACTATGATGATTTAATCGCCATTTATTTGCATAATTTCTATACACAAGTTCTGAGATCTTCCTTTCGCTCACTTTGAAAAATACGAAAGTGACATGTAAAATATTGAATATAGAGTTTAAATTTAAATTTGTACTAAAATGTAGACGTATGTTATCAGAAATATATAATATTTATTTTCAAAAATAATCACTATGATGATTTAATCTTCCCTTCGCTCACATTGAAAATACGAAAGTGACTTGTAAAATATGAAATAAAGGGTTGAATTGAAAGTTATACTAATATTGCATTTTTCAGGCGTATATTATCAGAAATTAATATTAAATTAATTTCTTATAATATACGTCTACAAACTACAAATTTAGTACATTTTCAATTTAAACTCTATATTTAATACATGTAGTTTGTCACTTTCGTATTTTTCTATGCAAGCGAAAGGAAGATAACTAAACTTTTATATTTAGAAATTAGGCCAATAAATGGCGATTAAATCATGATTATGGTTATTTATCATAATATATATAATTGGTTGCTAATAATATACGTCTACAAACAGCAATTTTACTGTAAAATTCTATTAAAACGGTATAATTCAAATTTTAAAAGTCACTTTCGCTCACTTTCGTCGAAAATCTCACTTTCGTATTTTAGGCAAACCCAACAATTCATTGTTTGTAAAATTTACGATAGATATTAAGGAAATATTGATAATTTTGAAACACATCATTCAAATTTTACCACCTTAAACGGTAAAATAATTATAGAAAATTAGAAATATCACGTAATAGTTTTTGTTCTTGATAAACTGTAATTCGGACTAATTCCCTACAGGTAAATCGGGTTTGCCTAAAATACGAAAGTGAGATTTTCGACGAAAGTGAGCGAAAGTGACTTTTAAAATTTGAAAATTTACAGAATTAAAATATTCGTAGGGGCATCTGCCATAATAAATAGAGATATTTTCTGCGTAAACTTGTGTGTTTACTTTATTTATTTTTTGCTCGGAATTATTCATAAAATGGTAGGCCTATTTAATCATTTTCTTAAAAAGAAATAATTGTTTTATGTTCGACCTTCTCCGGTCTTCAAGGGTGACCTTCTTCTATATTGATCGTTTATTCAATTGTCAACTAAAGTCCTGATACAAACGTTTATTTACCCCCCCCCCCCCAAAAAAAAAAAAAAAAATAAAATAATAAAATAATGTTGAAAATAGTTCAATATATCATTAAAATGTTCACCGCAGGAAACCATTTAGCTTGTTAACTTACTTCGTGTGCAATTCAAATCTTACGTTTAATAAAGTTGTTGAGGGATCATCCCTTTCCCCGTTTTTTTTTGTTATCCTTTGCGTCATTTTTTTAAAGCAGTTTCCTTTCCGCTAATTTGTACAGATAATAAAATCAGAGTCAATCAGAAGCACTACGTTTGCGATTGATCTGGCCCCGTGTTCACTAACATTTCTGATCCTTATATTTGGATCAAGATCAAGTTTTTGGATCAATTTTCGGATCAAGATCAAAGTTGGTGTTCACAAAGAAATACGATCAAATCTGATCCGAAAATATGGATCAAATTGATCCATATTTTGATCCTCGTATTCAGTTGGATCAACTTACAGATCAATCCCACAATACACTCTGAAAAATGGCTGACTTTGTGTGGTAGTCAGACTATTCTCTCCCTTACCAGTTCCTACCCTGACGGTTCTCTCCCTATTTTGGGGGAGAACTGTCTGCATATTTGCAAATTAGAAGACAGTTCCTCCCCATTTTTATTTTTATAATTACATTATCATGAAAGTATTTAGATGATAAATAAATGGGTAAGTTTAACTATGAATTGATATAAATTAGAAAAAAAGAGATTTTATTGAAGTGTTTAGATGTTAAATAAATGGGTAGGTTTATTATAAATTGATATAAACTAGAGAGAAAAATACTTTTATGAAGCATTCAGATGTTTAATTCAAGTTTCAATTTTGTTAGCATCATCAACAACAATAAATCGGTAAGTTTATTATCAAAAATTAATATAAATTAGACTAATTTAGAGAAAAACATATTTTATTGAAGTATTTAGATGTTTAATAAATTTGTAACTTTATTATCAATTGATATAAATTGAATTAGAAAAACTTTTTTTTTAACATATAATAATAATTGATCAATGATGATATTAGTTAATTATTCTGATTTTTTAATTAGATTTAATGTATACTTTTTAATGTGTTTAGTCATTGAAAATAATTAATGAATAATTTACTTGATAAGGATAATCATAAGATATTATTTTTTTATTATTTTTTTTTAATAAATAAAAATGAAATTTATAGACAAAACATGATTAATAAATTTTAATTGCTAAACTTTTGTAAATTGAAGAAAAAAGGAGTTCAATACACACATGTATGCGTTAAGTTTGCTGTCAGTGATAATTGAGGTGTTTATTAATTCATTACTCAAGAATCAAGGTGTTGATTAGATTAAAATAGCTGTGAAAAGGTGTTGATGAATAAGTATTATATTAGTTATTTGGTATTATATATTGTTTCAAGTTAATGACTACATGTTTTTTAAATCGATTTCGTTAAAAAGTATATGTGGAAAGTGTTTGCATACCAGTTGTTGTTAATTTATTTTCTAGAACATACTTGTTTCCACCTTATTCACTATTTAACAAATGAATGAACATCACATTAGCCAGACCTTAACATAATTACAGGTGTACATCAATCACTGTCCAATGATCTATATCTCTCACAATAAAGGTGTTGACAGGATTAAAATACTGAAAAAAGGTGTTAAATTTACAAACACTTTTCAGCTGATAAACATAAGACATAAAATGCAGTTAATGTCAAACACATTCTTTTAATAATCTTCATTAAGAAATATTATTAGTTTAAGTCAAAACTAAAATGATATTTTATAAAAAATAAAATTGGGGGAGAACTGTCTGCATATTTCAAATTTGGGAGAGAACCGTCAGGGGAGGAAATGGTTAGGGAGAGAACCGTCAGGGGGAGGAACTGGTAAGGGAGAGAATAGTCTGTCATTCCTTTGTGTCACGACAGCGGCGGTTGCGCTATTTAGGTAGCCTACCATTTGATCGGCGGGTATTTAGGGATCGTACGAACCCACTTGAGAATTTCAGCAGTGAGGAAATCCGGGAACGTTATCGTTTCTTTCCTCAAACCATCTTGAGAATAGTTGGTTTGGTTGTTATGAGGAGGGAAACGAAACGTTCCCATGCACTGCCACCGCTTCTGGCAGTCCTTGTATCCCTTCAATTTTTGGCGTCTAATGCTCATCACATTGTGATTGCCCAAGTTCATGGAGTATCAAGAGCGAGCGTGTCTCGGGCCATTAAAACATTTTGCCAGGCACTGTGTGGTTTAATAAACCAGTTCGTGGTGTTCCCACGAGATGATATGATACCCAAGACTCAAAAACGATTTTACGCTATCGCAGGTAAGACAATGTCAAGTAAAAGTTAGTAACCAATATAAACAAATTTATCGCATCCGGAAAGGGAGGTAATGTGTAAATCTATTTATAGTTTAAGGCTGAACACTGCTAAACAATTTCCGTCGGCTTGCCCGTATCGATTCATTTAGGGAATCATGGAGGTAAATATTGATACATTTGATGGAAAATAAACATAAACACATACATTCATGTGAAATTAATTGAAGTCATTACAAATGATACTTTATTATTAGTGTATATTTCATTCATTTACATGGCAGATTGCCCCTAGGTGTACTTCCTAAGATTCAGTACGATGTTTGAAGGCTTACATTGAACCTGTTAAATTACACAATTCAGCCAAAATTCCTATATGGATTTATTACAATCATATTTTTGTATGTTTTCTCATCAGTATCCCATATGGGTGGCCCTTATTATTTTGTCTAAGTTTAGCCCATAATTAAGTGACTCATGTGGACAATTTTGTTGGACATGTATATTTCAAACAGAACACTTTTACGAATAATATAACATGCCTGTTTTGAGATATGAGTAACTTAATGTCAATATCAAGTGTTTATAATTTATGATTGTTTTAACAGTATATTTGAAGTTCTAAATGGATTTTTGATTTCCTAATTGTTCATTTTTTTTACCTCAAAATTAATGACAACATGACTTACTAGAATATGTCACAAATGTTGAATACCCTCCGACATCCTCTTGCTTTTAGTTAATAATTTTGCACATATGCAGAATGCAGTAGTTATAGACTTTTCAAAAATGCTTTTGAAACATTTGTCCTATATTATTTAAATTTTAGAATTGGAATGTCCAGGACTTCTTTTAATGGCAATACCTTTTTTCATCCTGTGATTTGATTTCTGCACACTTTCTATACCTACAAAGTTTCATGTTGATACCTTCTATATTTCTCAAGTAATGTCTCGCACAAAGTGTAAAAATGAACAAAGGCAAATAACTCCAAAATTTGGGATTGTAGGGTTATGCTTCTTATGCAGATCATGTTTACCCATTCGTTAGAAGTTGAATGATATCTCTTGCATATTCTGAAATTATGTCCCTGATAAGAAATCTGCAAACTTTGTTGGGGGGGGGGGGGGTATTTATATATATTTTTATTGATCGACTCATTCATCATCCATATTTTGACATACATACATGTCTATGGTATTGCATGTTTATTAACTTTATTTTTTTATTTGTCTATTTACACTTTACACATTACAGGTTTCCCAGATGTCATTGGTGCGATTGACTGCACACATATAAAAATAGCAGGTCCAACAGTAAATGAGGAGGAATATGTAAACCGTAAAGGTTTTCATTCAATAAATGTACAGGTATAAAAAGTGTATGCTTTAAAATATTTTATTAACATGTAATTATATCATAGAGTATAATATACAGATTCATATTAGTTGTGTGTTTCAAATAAATAACGAGTTTTTTTCATGTATCAATAAACTTTCATAGTGTCTTTCATTTTTTATTTCTATATAACAGTGCATCAATATATAACATTTTCAAGCTAAAATCTAATGTACAAAATTGTCAGCCATCGTGTTTTCTTATATTTTAAGAAACTAATCATATTTATAAATATAATAGATTAACTAATTTGTATAATCAGTATAAATTTACTACTGTCCAATTCATATTTCAGCTACATTATCTGTTTATCATTATGAATATCATTTAAGAATATAAAATTTCTACAAATTTCAACATGAAACTAATCTTAAGATCATATTGAATGAATGAAATCAATTGATTTACAAAATACAAACAAGATTGCATTTGAGATAAATGCTATGCCACCGCATTAATACAACACTAAATAGTAGTGTAGGAACAGATTTTTTTTGTACAGATTGTCATAATGCATAGATCCCTGACCTATCTAATTCTTATTATCAGATTAGTGGTTAAATCTATTGTTAATCAAAAAAAAGATCAGAGTAGGAATTTCTCAAGGCACTCGAGTCTAGTGAATTTGGTGGTGAAGGTCATATTTCACACAGCCTAAATTCATGACTACATAAAAGGACAACACATTAAGACACTTTGTCAAAACCTAGGTCAGCTGATATTAAAGGTCACTTTACATCAAAATTTCATTGCTGTACATCAAAGTACAAGAAAGTAGGTCACTGTCGCCTTGGGCAAGGCAAAATTTTGACCCAAGGGTTTAATTCAAAGCAATCTTGATACAGGTCCATCAAACAACATTTCAAGTCAAATATCTAAGCTGTGGCTTTCTCCCATCCATTCAGAAAACATTTGTTTTATTTTCTGTTTTACTATGTGTACATAATGAGAATCACTGCCCCCGGGCAGGGCCAATTTTGTCACCAGGGGAAAAATTGAACAACTTTGGAAGAGGACCTATAGATGATATTATACAGCAAAAATCAAGGCCTTGTGCAAAATATCTAAGCTCTAGGCTTTTTGGGTCTTCACAAGAAGATTTTTCAACTTTATTCTTATAATTCCTTTTGGTTGCCATGGCAACCAGATTTCTGTATGGAATGAAATTCTTTGAACAAATTTGGAAGCCCTCCACCCAACGATCAATCCTGCCAAGTTTGGTTGAAATTGGACTAGTGGTTTTTCACAATAAGATTTTTTAAGTTCACTGTATAATGACTATAATCTATAGAACACACACACAAACACACAGGTGAATCGCTATATGCCACTGCATCGCATATGCTGCGGTGGCATAAAAATTACAAATTAATAAAATGTTATCTTCCATTCATTTAAAGGAAAAAAAATAGCAACAACATAATATTAATCAATAACAATTATGTAATATTAACAAAATCACATGTATTACTTCCTTTTCTGAATGATTCTAGTACTAGTATTTGTTGCAATTAAAGGTAACTGCCATAACACTAGTACTGTCCAGTACATTAAGGGTCTAGTGCACTAAAAGTTCATTTGAGGTACTCGATAAAGAGCACTGGAAATCAACATGTAGTGCATACCAAGTGCATGTTGTGCAACATTTATTGTGAACTGCAATTTAAGTTTGATTCAATTCAAAAATATGCATCCCCCCCCCAAAAAAAAAAAAAAAAAAATTAGTTGAATTCAATTTGTACATATATTGATCATTACATGAATATACAATTTCAGATGATATGTGATCCTACATTCAAATTCACCAATATTGTGGCAAAGTGGCCAGGGTCAGTTCATGATGCACGTATTTGGAGGGAGAGTGATATTTGTGCACAATTTGAGAGAGGTACATATAGTACAGTTTGGTGTTCAGAAAATATTCCCGAGCATTATTTGTTTCCTACAGTCTCTTTAAATTTACTATGGATATAGCACTTCAACAATAGAGCTGTTGCCCAATTGAAATATAGCATGTACTCAATGTTTTGAGCAGAAAACTACTGTGGTGATTTACAAATTGGGCTTAATTTATTACCAAAACATATATTCAATTTAATGTTTAAAAGGAATTAACAAGATCATTTATAACCTATGTAAGATTTGTTATTTTAAATATGGTTCTTTGTCATGCAGAAAGTTTTTTTCTGTTCACAATCTTCCAGAATAAAATTCTGCTTTAAGAAATAATTTTATTCAAGATGTCACCAAATTATTATCAAAGATGCAGTGACAATTTCTAGTGCAAAATTTAATTCTTTGCAAAATTTATTCAAGTTACATTAAAGTTATTCCATATGCCAGTGCGATTGAGTCCAGTTTCAATACAATATTTAAAAAATTGTTGATGATTGGTAAATTTAATGGTAATCGCAATGAAAAGTACATATCACATCATATTCATCTGCTAGAAAGTCCATATTAGTATAGTATGTCTATTCCCATATTACACTAGCATATACTTTTTAAAAACTGAAATAATTGGAATAAATAAAAAATTAAAGTACATGCATCTTTTCAGAGGAAATACAGGGAACTTTACTAGGTGATTCAGGGTATCCATGCAGAAAGTTTTTAATGACTCCTTATCAAGCACCACAGACACAATCACAGGTCAGTAATGTAAAAAAATAATCATCCCTGAAAATATTCACTTACAAGACCGAAGAGGTTGTATTTATTCCATTTAAACTCCAATTTGTAACTCTAGCTAGTAATAAAGTAGCTTTCGAAAATTTCCATGTATCAAAATGACATTATGTAAACTTTACGTTCATGAAAAAACATACAATGATTTCAAAAACTATTATACTTGAATGCTTGTTTCAGTTTTTAAGTGACATGTCTAATAAAGTAACTTTTTGAGATAAAGAAATCATTCAAAGTAAAAAAAACATGTACAGTGAAAACCTTCTATTAAGACCATCACAGTTTTTTCTGCAACTGTCAGTTGAGTTTAAAAACTAATATATTATTTCCATTTGCAGGAACGCTTCAACAATTCCCTATGTAAGACAAGAGTGCTGGTAGAGCAAAGTTTTGGTGTTTTGAAAAGAAGATTCCCTTGTCTGTCTTATGGCTTAAGAATGAAACCATCAGCCTGTTTAAATGTCATAGGTGCATGTGTTATTTTACACAACATGGGATTTGAATTTAATGATATTTTTCCCAGGACATGTGATGACTCTAGGGAAATTCCAATTGTAAGTGATTATCAAGGACCAAGTACAGGCAGCAGCTACAGAGATTTTATAGCAAATGCATTTTTTAATTAAACATTAAAGCTGCATGCCTCCAGATGAGCAAAAAATATTTCGATAAAAAAATAAAATCAAACGTGTGAAAAATGTACTAAGATTTTAGGAAAGGTAAAAGATTTAAAATTCTAGTTAAAATTTACATGTTATGTGCGATTAATGACCGAATTTTTGATTATTTATAACTATATTTCTACTATGATACTTAGGTAGTAAGGGCTTTTTTTTGCATATTTTGACCTGTTTATGTAATTAACATAGGTGATAAGTGCTGTTGATAATGTGTAAATTGCATTCTTTTTGTAACTTTACAATATTATACTTATAAATACATTTTCAAATTTTCATAAAAATTAGCATGAATCTGGAGGCGTGCTGCTTTAATTTGTTTCAGAAACTTAAAAAAATTCAATGAATGTGTTCATAGTTCTCAAAAGATATAAAATATGTTAATTAATTTCTCAGAAATTTACAAGAGTTAAATATGTATCATCTTCACTTATTATTTTACCATAATTGATATTAACTGTTTAACACAGTAAGTTATCTATAATACACATACATGCTTTTCCGTGTGAAATGTAATTATGATGTGGAAAAATACAAAAATCTATTTCCATTTTCACTTCTTTGTATTCACTGGCATGCATGTTTTACATGTTATAAGAGCATAACAATAGCTAGGTTCTTAAGTTAATATAAAAAATTAATTAATTTCCTTTTGAACAACATTTTCATGTTTAAGACATAATATATTCTAAACAGTGATTCAATCAAGCAATAAAATCCCTAATCGGGATATATAATTTTGCACAACATTCCAAAATAAATGCTGCCATAAGCTTAATAGTCCCTGATTTGTTATAAAGAACTTCAACAGTGATTTTCTCTAATAAATAAGTTATCTCCAACAGTGATTTTATCGCTAAATAAAGTCACTGTTTGCAGTTCGGATGCGAGGAATTATATCACGAAGGCGTAGCCAGAGTGATATAATGATGTGCATCGGAACGACAAACAGTAATGTTATCAAGCGATAAAATCACCAATTTGGATATATTATTTCGATTCTAACACAACATCAACAAATTAATGGTGCAGTACCTGACATTAAGCAAAATTTGTGTCCGACTTGTTTCCGTACTTATTTTCAGCGTGTCGGATTCTTTTAGTGGTTACGTCACATGTGTAATGATTACGTCACATATCTTAATATACAACGTCAACTGTGACTTTATTGCATAATAACACACACTTTTGATTCTTCTATATTCAATAGTGAAAAATGCGGGTCATGTCAGAATGCATGATAACAAACATGATGAAATTCCTGGCATGGTTAAACTAAGCTTTTAAACCTAATCTGATATGCAAGAGAAACCATTCTGATATGCAAGAAAGAGATAATAAATAACAAGTAGAAATGTAAAGTTTGTGCACGGCAACAGGTACAGGAGCAGAAAATATGAATTTAACTCAATTTTTTTCTTTGCAAAAGTTGAGCTTATTAAAATGTATGTAAGAATATAAATACAGACAAATATATGGACAAACTGACAGATGGAAGCTATTTCTATAATCCCATTCCCATTTAATGGCATGGGATTAAAAATCAAGATTCAATATTTATCAATCCCTCGTCCAGAGCACGAGCAATGTTGCTAGTTAACAGCTCTTTTTTCAAAGTGAAAAGCTCCCTGTCCTGTTGCCTGCTTTCCTCAAGTATTTGTTTTTTGATAACAAATAAATCCCTTTCTTGGGCAAGTCTCTGCTTGAGGAGGTCGCCTTCAAGCTTCGCTCGTACCAATTCAAGCTGGTATAACTCATCTTGCTTCCTTTTTGTACCTGGGAATAAACATTAGAGTTATCAAAGGAATAAAAGATATTTATCACATTATTTTATTTGTGTATATTCAATACTTAAGTTATTAAACACGTTGAATAAAACAATATTATGCTTTCCAGAGGCTCCCATATGACTTAATTCAGCTGGTTCAATAAATTTAGTATTAAACCTACTCTCATTCAATATTATCTATGAATTGCATCACACATGATTAGGCTAATATTAAAACAGATTTCACTTTGATGTACATGTAATCCCTTTAAAAAGAGAATTTTATCTTCTGTGCGTTGCCTTGCTTTAAGATGTCTCATATTGAATTGATTCTACTCTTTCAATAAATTTAGTGCTTAATGTACACTTTTGAAAAATCTTTATATAAGTGGTTTAGCAGGTATTGTTCTTTAGAGAAATTGTAACAATATACAGCAGACTGACTGCCAAAAAAAAAGCTCACTTCAGAGCACTGTGTTCTCAAATGATCTATACATAGAGCTATGGTTCACTGACATTGCATATATTAAGGAAATCCATCAATATTGAAGTTTCAAGTTGATACTGCAGTATTTTTTGCTTAACCACAATACAACAGATACATTTATGTACATTTGCAATTCATAATCTCATAAAAGTCAAATTTATTATCTTTAAAACCATATGCAATCTTTAAAAAGAGATAACAGTAACTTGCCTTTATTATATGTTTTTTTTTTTTTAAAAACTAGAAACAAAACGTACCTTTCCCAGACACTCTTATTGAGGCTTCTTCTTCAATTAAAGGTTGAGGTTCAGAAGTTATTGCACTTACTGCTGATAAGTAAAAAGTAATAAACAATGACACTTTTTAAACTTAACAATGTCATCAAAGAATAGATATTGTTACTCAAACAATTATATTGTTAAATGAATATAAAAATAGATACTTAATACAAATTGTGAATTAGGGTTATCCTTTTAAACAATAGTACATTTAAAACAAAAATATTGCCATACGACCCGTTTTTGAAACGAGCAAATGAAAATTAAGATTAATTACCATATTTCATACAATTATAGTTTATAAATATTCAAGGTGAGTCATTATGATTGAAGGTCAAGGCCTGTCTTGTTAACTTGAAGGTCTATCCTGAAGATTGTTATGTTCAATACCATCATAAATAACAAAGTTACAGCAACTTGCAAAAATTAGCAAAAATTAAGCAAAATTTAGACTATACATATATAGATATATTTCTTGCATATCAGACAGGATTATCTACCGTTTACACCGGTGCTAGAAAACCCTGTCTTACACCCCCATGTTAGAAAAGTCGGGTGCTTTAAATGACGTCATTGTTGCGCGCCTTTTATGAATGAAATGCGTTCTTAGGATGAAGTCACTTAACCGTTATGAATGAAGTTGTACGTTCATACGCTACTATAAGAAAAAAGTGCCTAATGAGAAAATCAGTTTTTGTAATTTCTGTTCTGAAAATAATTAATATGTAATATGCATTAAAAAGAATTAAAAACCGGCTGTCGATGCAGACGGGAATATCTAGCTCGAGGGTAACTGTTTAGCGGAAACTCGGCAGAGCCTTATTACCGCCGGAAACAGTTACCCTCTAGCTAGATTAATAATATCTGTCATATGTTGCGGTTCGGATCGAAATATCCGTCCCGAGGTGACATGCCCATTAGGCGGTTAGAGGCTTGCCGAGTTAACGCCCATGGGCGGGTAACCGAGGGGCGGATATTCCGATCCGAACCGCAAACATATGTCAGGTATTTTTCTTGCATATTCTACCATATTCCATTATATTTTAAATTCTTTATCTTTATTTTCAATGGAAATTTATATCATGACAACTGTAACTACTTTCGTACAACAGCGTATGAAATTGCAACTTCATTCATAACGGTAAAATGACGTCATCCAAAGCGTGCCATTGCACAGCACGCGACTCATCTGGCACCCCCATGCCAGATGAAATTTCCGGCATGGGTAAAACTAACGGAAATGCCAGTCTGCTATGCAAGAAATTCCTGTCTGTACAGGTAGCCGGTGTAAGATTCATATAATATATATATAATGTTTTTTTTTCATTTTCAAAAAAAAGGTCAAACTAAAAAATTACTAAACCTGTTGTAGTTTCTTCAGCAGCTTTCGGGTTTTTTCCATTTTCAACATTATCATTTTCTGAAGAATAAATAATATAACAAACATCAGCATGAGCTGTCACAGGAGACAGAAAAGCTTGACTAATCAAATTCTGGACGCAGGAAAGAAAACAAATCTATGGGAAAAAAATCAATTATGTATATTTATGTATTAAGTTATAGTAAAAAAATATTATCTGTTAATAAAAATTCCAAGTTAAAGGATTCTGGAAATAGTCACGTTATAGTGTTATCAACCTTGTCACATAACATATGTTTAGGTAAAGGCACATATATTTGAAGTGTGAAGTTGATCCCTTAAGAAATAAATAAGTAACGGTAAAACTAATATTTATAAGGAAAATTCTATGTTCAAGGGGAGATAAATATGAAAATATTGGTGCTACAGTTATGGACCTTGTCACATAAGATATGGTTGATAATAAGGAACATTTATTTGAATTTTGAAGTTGATCCCTCAAGAATTAAAGAATTAACAGTAAAAAATAGTATTTTTAAAGGAAAATTCTAAGTTCAAGGGGAGATAAATCTAAAAATATTGATACTAGAGTTATGAACCTTGTCAATAAGATGTGATTGATGATAAGGAACGTTTATTTGAACTTTGAAGTTGATACCTTAAGTAATGAAAAAGTAATAGTGAAAAATATTTTACTGTGCTAAAACTTTAATATGAAATCTGGATGCGCATGTCTGGGCGAGTAGGACAGCTCCCCATATACTTTGTATAGTCGAGCTAAAAATGATGACTTCATTCATTTATAAAAAGTACAACATTTTATGTGATAAATAGAATATTAAATTCGTGTAAGTTCACAACAAAATTTATTGCCAGAGGCTCGCATAATATAATTTTATTCAACTCGTGCAATAAATTCAGTATTGAACTTGCACTCATTCAATATCCTCTATTTATGACATGTCAATAAATTTTCATCATTTCTAATGATTAAGAGTTGTTGTCTTCAACTGGTTGTGTTTAAATTTCAGACAATGAGTGACTTTAATAGGTCAGTAGGTACAGATATGTCATTCTTGAACATTTTCAACCTATACAAGGTGCCAAATCAAATAATAACTCCATTTTTCTCAATTAGAACAAAAATAAAAAAGCAGCCAAAAAATAATCAAAATCCTTTTTTATTTTTATAAAATTAAACTTCTTTATATGTTTTTTTACTGAATAGTAATGGTTTATATGGCCATTCATACATAAAAACCCTTAAATTTATATTATTGGTGGCTTATTGTTTTGTTTTTTTTAAAAAGGCAATGTATGCTTGATTTAAAAAAACAAAAACATTCCAAATTTATACAAGGGTCCTTTTCCAAAAAATAGTCGGAAAAGGCCTTGGGTCTGTCACTGATTTATTAATGATATTCTGAATAAATTATTGCTTACCATTCTCTTCAGAGGCATCATTACATGGGGCTGTTGAACCTAAAATCAGAAACAAAGACTAATTATGTACTGGATACAGTAAAGGAAGTCAAATCTATTAAAAGAAAATCAATTATATGTAAATATATATTTCTGTTTCAGTATCAAGAAATCATCAAATGTTCAGCATTTTTTCACCACATAATATGCATGTGACCATGCCAATGAAATTGAAACATACATCTATTAAAAAATAAAGAAGTTACAGAAAACAAAATAAGGGAATTATTCTGGCAATATTGATGCTAGGGTTATAAATCTTGTCAAACATGCTGTGGGTGATTAACAGTAACAAATATTATAAGTTTGAAGTTGATACCATAATAAATGAAGAAGTTATTAGTACAAAATAATAATTTTTAAAAGAAGGAGGAATAATAATGAAGGGATGTGTGATAGAGACATAGAGCAATAAAACCATTCTTTGTTACATTAAATATGGTAACTGTTCTAGTTTGAGTCATTGTTTTCAATAAAACATCACACTGAGTTAATAGCATTTAACAAAAACTTACATATGGCAGAGGATTCTAGGCCACCCCCAATGCCTACCATCTGCGGATTGTTTCTAAGCAGAACTACACTCTCCTCCTCTGCTGCGGTTAATGCAATAAAGGGCCCTCCCCCAGTTTTTTTTCTGTCTCCTTCTTTTGATTTTGCTTAAATATTAAACTGTGTTCTTAAATTTCTTGTAAAAACATTTTATTCATAAATGATTAATAATGCATGGAAACAAAAATGGAGACAAAAGTCAATACCCTTCATAAAGCATATAAATATTGCTTTTAAATGGCAATAAATCAATGAGCTTCCATAACATACAAGAGATTATACAACTGTTTTTACACAAAGACTTAAAAGAAACACATTTTTATTGAGTTAAGTTTGAGGTTCAAACTTTTCTGAAATCTTAGAACCTGTATACATATAATTCAGTTTCAAAATATAGAAATTTCAATATTTCTAAAAATATGTCATTAAACTTCTTGCTTATATTTCCAAATATGAATATTGTCAAACATATAACATATATAAAACCTATTGACCACTTATTTGCTCTGTTATTATGACATCTAAATTATTTTAATCTGTAGTCTTGTTGCATTATTAAAAATTATACATCACTACATACATTTATTACTTGCTAAACTGAAGCTAGTACAATTTATTCTATCCCTTTGTTTTGAGTGTACAGTACTATCCTTGATTAACAAAAAAAATATCTGTGATATATGTAGCATCATACATCCTATTTTCTGATAAATCAGATGTGCCATAACTCACTCTATATTATAATAAAAAGAAGAAAAAAGTGAGTTCAAAAGTATAAAATCTGTTCTTTAATGAAATTCTTATGTTAACATGTTCTTAGTTCTATGCAAAATGTAGTTCTTTCTGCTATAAATTTTCGTTTATAATAATATTATTTATGATGATTAGGTTAAGTATGTAAAGAAAAAGTGGAATAAATAAATACCTCTTGCTTTTGTATTTTTATACATAGTTTTGACATTTTCAACCGTCCTCTTGCACTGTGCAATGCCAGAACTGAAAATACAATGACAGTGTTCGAAATTAGCAATAGTCCTATAGTCCCTGACTACTAAATTTCTCCTCGGGCTACCAACTTTTCACAGTAACAAGCCCGACCAGGCTACTGTATTTTCAGAGGCAATATAAACAACTGTTTTGAAAAAATGAATTGTGCTAGTGAAATGTCTTTTGGGCTAGTGAATATTCCAATCTGGTAGTCCGACCAGCCTAGTGGATCAAATCCTAATTTTTTACACTGCAATGATGTTCAGTTTATATTAATAAAAGGTCTTCTAAACCTTTTCAAATATTTATTTTCAATTTAACTATGTTATTGTCAGTACCAAAGTACCCCCAAAAATGTGAAAATTATTAAATCTACCATTGTAAATATATCCAATGCATTACTATACTAGTAATTATAGAAAAATATGAAAAAATGAAGCTGATAACCTTATGCTAAGGCCTCTTCCAAATTAAGTGAGAAATATCACTGCTTCATAATCGCTCAAATAAAATATTATCTTCATTAATTGTAAATAAATGTTTGTTTGTATAATATTTTTTCATAAAAAGTTCATGTTCAGTTCTGTTTTTTTTTAATACTTTCCCCCTTTTTATTCCTTTCCTACTATTATAGCCTCATTTTTATACAAAATCATGATTAAATGTTAAGATCAATTGATTATTTTATTTATTGGAATGCTATTAATATACCAGTTTTAAAAACCAGGAAAGACTTATTCTGACTGGGGCCGAAACATCTGGGGCCGAAACGTCTTGGGCCATTTGGGGCCGATACGCCTTTAGGCCGAAATGACTCTAAATCATTCTGATAGAGAAAATCAAAGGTTTAACGTTTTCTAATATTGTGGAGTCTTTCAATCATGAAGGGCTGAAGAGCCCCTCCCTCCCGGCAAATAAATAAAAAAAAATAAAAAAAATCACTTGCCTGTTGAATTCATCCGTCAAGGACTGCCAAAGGCAGTCCTTCTCTTTATTGGTCATTGCCGCCCCTTTAAATTTGCCAAAAAGGCGACTGTACGACTCATTTATTTTCCTAATGACGAACAGTTTCTCTTTTTCGGTCCAGTTAGGAAATCGCTCCATTTTCTGAGATGCAGACGGTAAACAAAAACAAGCGCCTCCAATTGAAGAGTCTTCCGGTGGTCGCTTATGTAATTAACAATCGCGATCAATTGATCCTGATTTTCGGCTCACATGATCGCGATCATTTTTTGTTTAGTGAACACCAAATTTCGGCTCAGGATCATGTGAGTCAAATTATCAGATCAACTGATCTGAGCTTGATCCTGATCCTAAAATGTTAGTGAACACGGGACCAGGAGAGACCGGAATTACCGATAGGAGTACATCCCTCAATAAATAGATTTTTGGAATATTTAGGTCATCAACTCATTATTCTATTTACAAGCACCCTTATACCGATCGGAATGATCGGCTTTTATTATGAACAACTATAAAAGGCTCGAGAAGTTGCTGTCGCCCTTTCACAAAATCTGATTTTATTCCATAAAAGGCGCCGCGCTTCGGCGCGGCGCAAATAACCTGATAAATTTGCAGATCCAAATTTAAACATATCAACTCAACAGGTCTTTCTTCCATTTTACAATTAATCGATGATTTAACAAAAATATCTATAAAAAGTGTTTGTTTTTACTTTGACAATGCCTAAATTTGACTTTATCTTTGTAAAATATATTTATATAACGTTGTTAGTACAAATGAAAAAAATTAAAGTAAAGGTGAATTGACACGTTCAAGTCACTATGAATAACGTTAAAAGCAAAAAATCTGGAAACAAAGTGATCCCTCGGAAGCATTAATCACAACAAAATTACATAAGAATTGCAGACTCTGTTTGATTGAGTCTATACATATGGGATAATGTATATGTGCAACAACCTTCACGCCCCCTAGCACCGGCTTGAGCGGTACTTAAGAGCGGTACTTAGTTCTCAACACTTAATAGTGCTTGCATCAATGATCCCGAAGGACCAGAAAAATATAACAACACTGAAGTGAAGTACGGGGCAACTTTTTACAGCTGCCACACAGCACTTGACACCTGATGTTGTGAAGTATAAAAGTCTGGAAACATCTGCAAATCATTCATTGTTCATATACACGTTGTCCAACATCAAAAAGGCTAAAACGTCATGAAATATTTAGAGACAAAACTAGTAGATCAATTCATCATCTAAGCGCAAGTCATGGAAGTCGTATGTTTCAGATATAAATGCAAATACGTATAAAGAAAGTATGGGATGCAGTTAGATAGATAAGCAGTAAATAAAAAAGAATATCCCAATTCTTAGTCAATAGAAATATAATAATTGTCAAGATGAAAAAAAACACAAAAGGTAATTAATAAAACATTTGCAAAAACAACTCTGCTTCAAATAATTATTTCAAATGAGTTTCTTCAGCATTAAGTTTCTAAAGTTATAGGAGAACAAATACATTTTACTTTAGCACATTACAAAATTCGAAACTCTTTTCTTTCAAAGATTTAGTTGATTCGATCAAGAAACCAAAAGATATAGCAGCTGGTCCAGATGTCATTTACTATGATTTTTTTAAACACCTTCTACATCAATCTCTTGAATTACTGCAATTTTGTGCCCTTCTTAACATATTTAACAACATTTTGTTATCTGGTGAGTTTCCTAAAAGTTTCAAAGGAGATGTGGTTATCTCAATTCCTTAACCTGAAAATGATAGCACTGACCCTTCAAATTACCGCCCGATTTCAAGCTACTTATGAAAAACATTTGAATGGTAAATAATCCCCTGGTATGGCATTTAGAAGTTAAAGGAATAATTTCTAGCGTTCAGTCATGTTTCCATTCACAACATAGTACAAACAATTATCATATTCATCCCAAATTTTTATTTTTGATAAAAAACAACACTCGGCTTCAATTTGATTTGATCCTGTAAAACCTTATGATACAGCATGGAATTCTTGTATCATAGTTTGGAGACCTTTCTGTTGAAAATGTGTCAGGGTTAAATCGTATACATATACGTGCACATTGCGTTAACTGGAGTGCGGGTATTAGTTACCCGCACTCCAGAGCATGCCCATTGATTGGCTCATTTTTGCTGGGGTTTACATATTGTGGCGGCAGAGAAAGGGAAAGCGACAGAAATGTCATATCCAGATGTTCGTTCATTGGTTCATTTTTGCCGGGGTTTCATATTGTGATACAGGGAACGTGCTTTTATGTTTGACTATGAAACAAAAGAGAAAGAACACCAAAACACTCGGCAATCTGATTTATACTCGGGGGCTACGCCCCCTCGTACAAATCAGATAGCCTCGTGTTTCGGTGCTCTTTCTATTACTTAAAGATATAAAAGATACAGGATTAAATCTTTTTTTACATTTCTTGTCGATAGAAACTTTAAAGTAAGAATTAACTTCTGATGAAAAGCTTTCTGTTCAATATGCAAATTACAGCTACAATAGTTTAACAAACTAAATTAAGGTAGCCCTTTTGTTTAAAAGATAGTTTAGAAAAATGTTAAGTACACCCAACGTATATTCTTCAAAATGGTGTGATGTTTCTTTGTAAACTTAAATTATCCAGAAGTTCAAATCAGTCTTTCAAATTTAAAAAAGCCACCCATTTCTCCTGATGTTATTTAAGAACATTTTTCAAACTTCAAAGAACATCTACATTTTATTCATATTTATACAGACGATTTCAAAGATTGTTGCAACGAAGGTGTCTATAAAATCATTTTACATCGTGAATAAGACTACCTGGTAATGTATTTATATTTACTGCTGAAACAAAAGCTTTAGATTTAGCCTTGTTAATCATTTAATAGCATAATAGTTTGTAACTTTTTTCAGATTCACTCTCTGTGCTATTTTATGTCAATCAAAAATATAAAACTTGACAATATTATGGTAAAGAAGCCCTTGTTATGATTTCATGGTTTATTAAAAACAAAGGCAGTAAAATTATGTTGGATCCTAGGCCACGAAGGAGTACAAGGAAATGAAAAGTTTGTCTAAAGAAACTTTAAAAATCGCCCATTACTGTTACCAAAATTGTGATTGTTAACCTTCATGAAATGAACTTTTATCATCTGAATGAAAATCAAATTGGAACAAATGATATAAACCCCTGACTGAAACTGTCACCATTTCTATCTCTTATAAACCATCATGATCAAGTTGGTCTTCTGAGATGTTCAACATGACACACCTTCTCATCTTTTAACAGGCCATTATTCTGAATGCTATGATCTTGCACAGGTTCCCGATTAAATTCATCTCCACAACTTTTTGACCCATTTCCTTCCTTAACATTGATCGACTACTTAAGAGATATAAACCTATATTATAAAAGTTATTAACTCCCTTTTTGACCTTTTTTGTTATCTTTTTTAGGTTAAATAGTCTTATATGAACAAATAAATTACTATTCATGTAGTGTTCGGCACGGTATGGCCAGTTGTGTGTCAATGTGCCATTTAACTCAAACACACGATCATAAATTAATAAAGTGTCATTATCCAGCTTAACTTAAGTAAGCTTAGGAGCTGCATGCTTCCAAATTCATGCTAATTTTCAGGAAAATGTTGTATTAAAAAGTAAAATATTGTCAAGTGAACAAAGAAAGAAATTTATACTTCCAAACACTACTAAACATTTATTAAGTAGGTCAAAATATGTAAATATAGCACTTACAAATACGATGAAAAATACTGTAAAATCATGGATTAATTGCATATTACATTTAATTTATTTCTGGAATTGTGAATAGTTTAACCGTTCTTAAATCTTTAACATATTTTTTTTTTGAAGTTGATTTTCTTAAAAAATATTTAAGCTCACCTTGAGGCAATCAACTTGAATTTCTTTTACTTTTTAAAACCCTGTGAAGTTAACCAGTTTTTGAATTTGGCACCACAGCTTCTGTGGACAAATTTGTTGCCAGTAAAAAGATTATGTATGTTAAAGTGTAGCTGTAATTAGGAAAATGGTACCAGAGGATGTAAATGTGCTAATGCTGACTTTCCATGCACATCGTTATGCAAATCTAACAACTGCTGTTTTAAGCTACAATATTTCAAACATTGTGTTAAATATTATTCAGTGACCATTAAATATTACAATGTATTCTGTTGAATATACGTTTTAAACTGAAAAAACCTGGAGTTAACAGTAAATATATCATTAAATTATCACATTTTAAAGAAGTCTGCAGTGATTAATGTATAAAATATTGTTCTTATATTGATAATAAGTTATTAAAATTGTACTTTTCAACTTGATTGTATTTAGAGTTATAAGGTGAAGTCCGAAATGTTTAAAGCTTGAAGTATGAGTAATTAAATGCAAAACCATAAAAATCCTATACTGACGGCCATATTGACCACAATATCTTATGCCAAATATTATGTGTAACTCTTCAAAGATGTCTTTGTTTGTTTAAAACACAAAAGAATAACATATACTGCTAGATATTGCATTATTTTGCAAATATTGTATTAATTATCGGAAGGGTATCTGAAAAAACTGGATTTTGGCGGCCATCTTGGCGGCCATTTTGAATTTTTGCCGCCATTTTGATTTATAGGCTGGGGTCTAGATCCAAAACAGGTAGACATACATCAAACTAGGATAATCCAAAGTGGTTTGCTTGTAGAATTAATAGAACGATTATATGTACTTTGACTCCAACTATAGTTGTCATACAACAATGAACAAACATTATAGATCTATAACGATACAAAAAAGAGTTTGTTATTATTTTATATTATATAACTCATGTCATAATTTAAATGATCACAAGTATGTTTTATTACTTCATTATTATTAAATCATCGAGTTTATTAAACTTATTAATTTGATTATATTTTCCACGTCCTGTTCTTAAACACATACTTTTCTATGACAATTTTTGAAAGAACATTTTAATTTAAATATTTTGTTTCATCTAAAATATTAATTCATATACACGAACATATAACTAGTTAACCATGGAAGAACATCATGAAATTCCGACGTGTTTTCCTTATTTACATACAAAAACAAGTAGTATTTTCTGATAGAAGACGGGATTTCTCATGAAATCTTATTTCAGTTAACTCAAATTGACCAGTACTAAGTATTACTTCGGAAAAAGTAAAATACCAGTTTGTAATAACTAGTTTCCATGACAAATTATGTGCTTCTATACATACATATGACAGTACTTGTATTATATATTGATACCACATATTTTTAGTATATTGCAGTTTCAATCCTTTAATGTTCTTAATATCTTTAGTTTGCCAACAATTAAAACAACAAATAATACAATTAATCTTTATTGTACAGAACATTCAATAGAAACCTCAAAACAGTAACTATTCATTTGAATTTCAGACATAAAATGGTATTATTCAATAAAATATAATTAACACGCTATGTTTATTCAAAAGGCACGAAATTAGGTCTTGATTACTATTATTTTAAATTAAAAAAAAAACATTATATTATATAAATAGATTTTGAACCAAATGATTGGAGAACTGATTAACAAGATATTATACATTTTAACATGCATTCACAGAAACAATATCCGATGCTTAATGGAAATGGTTTTTCTTATTTTGACAACACTTCTTTGATGCATGACGCTTTATCGATAATAATTGTTTCACATATGAAATAAATATCGTGCGTTTTAATAATCGCAAACGGGGACATAATGTATAATTGCATCTTATCATACAACAATACGTATCATTGGGTACTTAAATATTTTCAAGAAAATTCATTGTACAATTATACAATCATACCAAGGTTATAATACAATGATTAATATACAGAATCAAATGATAAAATAATTTGTGTTAACAAACAGTCAGGTCTTGTTTCCACAATTTCAGAGTTAATCGAGATTTAACAAAAATATAAGCTATTATACAAATTGTGTGTTCCAGCTTTAATAAAATTAACACTTATGCGTTTATACTTGTAAGATACACTAATACAACGTTGCTTATACAAATGAAAAAGGTAATAAGTATTGTACAAATTAGATAAATATGTATAACGTGAATAGCGTCAATTGTGGTTTTATAGCGCACTAACACGTTGATGTTGGAGAAAAATAGAATAGATATCTGAATATGTCAAACTGTATTTGATATGGATACATTGTACAATGGTATTTGAAAAACTAAATTAAATTTAAAAATTGTTGTTATTTTTTTTTTATTACGTATGTTGTTATTGCAATTTCCGTGTTATTTTATTGTGATCATAAAGTGTCAAAAACACTTACATATACAATGTACACGGTGTAGTATAACACACTATGAATATTTAATCATGCATTACCATCAGTCCAATAAAAGCTAAAACTGACTGAGGTAAAAGCACATTGGAATAGTTGATTACTAAATAAATTAATTTACATTGTACATATTTTGAATCAAGAAAGTACTTTCAACACATCATGACATTTACAGTTTATAAAAATGATACAAAATAAGGTTAATAAATTGTCATTAATATATTGTCAAATGACAATGACTCCTGATTTCTAATTGTTTAAAATCAAAGAAACAGACTTTATAAAAAACATGATATAATAAATGTTAGTAATGTGATTGAAATTTGTAACTAAGACAACTGATCTATTTATCTGGTTATGACGTCATTTTAACTTTATCGTTTGACGTCGTTATTCCTACAGGAAAGTGATTATGCCTGAAAGGCAGCTTAATCTTTGTTTTCTGAAAGCATCAAATAATCATTAATGAGAATATGAAAATACGTTTATGAGCTTTGACGATAATATCAAATATCTTTAAAGGATAATGAATGAGTGTAGGCTTAATAATAAATTTATTAAACACGTTGAATAAAATCATACTACGTGAACTTCTGACGAGCATACTATTGTTTTATTCAGCGAATTTAATATGAACGATATGTAAATGACACCGATATTGTATGTGGACGGACAACGATATAGTTTATTGTCGCAAATTTATTACTATTTATTTCCGTGACATCATTGAAAACTAGTTACGCTGGATAACAGAAATAATGACCACATTTTGTAAATGATATTATATGGTGAATTTCATTTGCCATGCCCTGTTAAATTACAAAGAATGTATACTTTATTGTATCTTCATAATTTGCAATGACCAATGGACTATTGAATAAAGATAAGTTATGTGTTATTCTATTGCGTTGATATTTTTATTATTATTCATTCATCTAAATGTAAGTTTGAAGTAATGTGAAACAGTGTTTTTTTATTATTAAATAAATGATAACAATACATATACAAATAACAAAATCAGTGTTTTGTTATTTGCACACATGCATGTTTCTGACAATAAAGAAACTGCACCATATTTTACAACGACCTTTTCAATGTTTTATTTCGTCATTATGTGTTCTTTTATTGCCCACTTTTAGATTGCTCATACATTCCGATTTATGTGACTACCGTTCAACTAGAATGTTTTCTTATATTTATATCTCTGGTAATGAAATATGTTTAACTTTGGCTCCAGGTGATGATAATCCTACAGCAAAGTGAAAACTCATGAAATTCATATCGTTACAGCCAACCTAAAAACAAAACAGAGGTACACAATGGTAATTGATAATTAGACAATTTAAAATGAACTATCAACAAATCTAGCAATATTGAATCAAAAATAAAGGGAAACAAAACATATTGAGTGTATCACCCAACAATATATCAATGGAAATTTGTTTCTATTAGATTAGTGGTCCAAGTATGTAAAATAAAGCTTGCGACTGTATCAACTAATCATGCAAAGTATTAATTTTTAGTTTATTCTTTATTTTTATTAATCCATGATAGGTTATTTCTTGAATAGGAACAATGAACTATATGTGTATTCCATCAGTATATGAACAAATAACGAAACAAACGTGAAAAACTGTACATAAAGTACATACTTTTGAACTGTCTATAACTAAATTTTAGGACTATGTCTGAAAACGTTTTCTATGTTTATGTCAATAAGGTTGTGATAAAATATACATACTTATATAACATGAGAGCGACCATCTCTATAAACCATATCAACTAGATATATTTGTCCACATTCACCCTTATTTTGTGTTTCGGTCCATATATTTTCTTGGATTCTAATTTATACCATAATTCTAACTTATATTCACTATAGATTGCATTTTTATTTCTTTAATTGCTTTTTGATACATTTTTTTTCTGGTGCACGCATTAGTTTCACCAATGATGTGTATCAGATCTGTTAACATTTTTCACTCATTTGCATATTTAAAATGAAACGGTTTTAAAAGCAATTGCAATTATTTGACGGAATCAAATTGAAGTAAATTACACGTTGTTATCGAAATTATTGATATTGAATCAACATCAAAATAATCAAATCACAATAATGTCCTATAGAACAATAAAAATGAAACACTTATTAAATAAAGTTGAGTACGCCATTTAGGCGCACTCTCGTACACGATTTTTTATGTAAAATATGAATAATCACTTGAACAAAGACAAATGATTCAGATAAATTATTACTGTCTAACCGATAAAGCCCAACATATGATAATCATGGAAACATGTTAAATCATATGTTGATCATCATTTTATAAAAAAAAAGAATTCCATACATTATGTATGACGATTTTTTTATAATGCCAGTTTTCTGTCGCCAAAATTTAGAATTTGATTTCCATGGTAAGAAACGATAACGATTTGTTGTATTTAACCAGTACAATCAGGAAGTTACAAAAACAATGTCAAATACACGAACAATATCATTAAAGGGTGTTTATAACATGGTTAATCATATCATACATCTTCTTTTTGTATATGATATTTTTTTTTAATTATTTTGTTTAAAATGTAACTGATACACATACTTATCTACACAAAGAAACACCGATAGTATACACCATAAAGACTAATTATATTTGCCTTGATAAAACATGGATGCATCATATGATTCTGTGTCTATACATTATAGTGGATTTTTTTTGTTGTTCGGTAACACTAACTTATCAGTTGAAAAAGGTTGAACTCTTTCCGTTTAGCTTTAAATTGCCAACTTTATGCACTTAATTTATAGAGGTTCTTACATTTTTCCCGTTGTGACTAATCTTGACATACCATCTGAAAGATAAAATATTATGAAATGAATTACAAAATTCTAGTATAAGTATGAACAGATAGTGTAGTATGCTAGAATGTCTTTTTCCTAAGTTTATAACCTGTTCTGTTCTTTCTCGATGTAATTTATAAAACTTGTTTCCTTCAATTATTACTGTATTATTTTCTCAACAGTCTTTACCTTTAATTACTGTCACAATAAAAAAACGGATACATAGAAATTATAATGGAATGGCCTAATTAATTTAGTGAAAAAAAACAACAAACATAGTGGTTCACGTACATGTACATGAATGCTGATGTAGGAAAAATAATGACATTAATGTCACAATTCAAATTATTTTGACTAAAATCATGTTTGCTATTTTAATATTTGAAAGGAGTAATGCCAGACAATATCTAATTTTGTCTCATTCGTTGAATCGGACCCTAGAGTCATACAAGTTTCAGTTTGTCAAAAAAGTATGCGGTTAAAGCCGTGCATTGATGTTTGTGAACGTGTTTCTAAGAATGTTTACCATTTATAGCGTGTTCCGTCGATGCATAACTACTATAAACGAAAAAAAAAATGTCTATGGTATCTAATAGACCACAACATTTTTAAAAGACATTCATTTTTTAGCGGCTGTGACTTCATGTTTATTTTAATTTTAAGAACTATACATTTGTACAGATGTGGGCTTTCTATCATGATACCTGCTACGTTAAATTCGTAACTTACAATTATATGTATTTAGCCTTTCAGCTTATACCAGGTATCAACTTGTGTATGTCATAAATGATTCGGGCAACATCCGAATAACAGCTTTAAAACTATTCAAGTATATATTTTTTTATCAATTTGAAAGCTTAATTCATTGTTTTTTTTGTGTTTTATATTACTCAATATCTTACATGTAATTAATTTATTACACTATACATGTATATTATACAAATTGCAATGTATGTATATCGCATATTCAGTTCAGATGAAAATAAAACAGAAACTGTATCTAGTACAGTAACTATTGCTATCAGCAAAAAGATTAGATAAATATAAAAAAAAATATTAATAAACAATTTAACGAATCAAAAGGCTGAAGTGATTGAATATAATTAGAATGAGTAAATGCTATTATTTTTATTTTGATCATTATGATTTCATTTTTTTGGTAAACATTAAAATTGCTTAAAGGTCAAGCATAGATAACAATATAGAACAACACATGTTCAAGAATTTAATGGCATGTGTGTAATTATCTTTATAATTAGCTTGAAATACTTTTCTTTGTGCTAAACAATAAAACTTACATAATGCTTAGACTATTTTTACAAGTATTGATAATTTTGCTATTTTGTTTCAAATACCTAAAGTTTTTTTTTTTTTTTTTTTTTTTTTTTTTTTTTTTATTTTTGGCCACGGCACAAACATTTATTAAAAACAGCGACAAATTGAAGTAACTCTTAACAACCTATCTAGAGATAATCTTTAAAATCCCATAAAATAGTTAAAAATAGCATTTTGTAATAAATGCAAGTTTATAAAAATCAAAGTGCAATAAAGAAGTAACTTCTTCCGAGTAATTATTCTTTTCAGATATAAGGTGTGGATAATATATTTTGTTTGGTATTTGTGACAAAAAAGTATATCAAAAATGACACATTTCTTATCAAATAATTTTAATAATAAAATGTTTCAACATTTACTTCCCGAATGGTAATGTTACAGTAGTAATTACATTATTTCACGTATCATTATAAACATACAAAACTGTTTACACTTGTATAAAATGGAGCATAAAGGGAATGCATATCTTTGCCTGCGTTTCGAAATATTTATATATAACCATTTTATCTTTATTGCTTAACACGTAACTTGTGAAAATATCTGCTATCACATATCTGCTATCATAATGAACTTAGAATTCTTGCTTTTTGTTTAAAGTTAACATAACATCGACTGATATTTATTACATCACTTATTTATAACAACACCTACAATCGAGTACTTTTCATATACAAATGTTATCAAATTTAGAAGGAAAATAATAAGGGTAAACAATATTTACTTAATGGATGCGGTTTTCCTTTTCATTGACACATAAAACAGGAGGACAATGACACGAACGGGGCCATAGAATAAGGGGAGAGAGAAAGAGAGGCGACAAACACATATACATTGAATTAAAATGCTGTTTTTTAGAGAATGAGGTTTAATTCATGGTTCTAAAATACATGCAAAATACAAGATAAAAAACACGGGGCAAACACAGCATAATAGACAACAGTTATGCGTTCCATTTAAACATCATTTAGGAATAGGCATCAATACAATTTCAGGCCTTTGTTGTGTGTTTGGTTTTGGTATTCAATATTCGAACAATTATAATATTGAGATATAATGTCTCATATATTGATTTTTTTTAAATGAAAATCCTCATTTTTTTTTAAATCAATAGGTGCAAAGAACAAACAAATCTTGATTAAGATGCTCGTTAAAGTACATAGATGGTAAGTTCTATAATCGGTAACATTTGAAGCATTTTATTTCTTAATATGTACTTCAACCAACTGAAGTATTGAACACAATATATAGCATCAGGTTCTGATAACCAGGGAGTTATTCATTTCGCACCAGCTTTGCTTTTTGTATAATCTTATGCAGTCTCAGCTTTAATGTGCAAACTTGACAAATGATATTACTTCCAAGAAAAGTTTTTCTAAAATGCATTTTAAGTGTCATTGACCTTAACTAAAACATTACGTTATATACATTGTACAGAAGTGAAGAATGTAATGAAATGTCTTCAATTTACAACAGAGGGTGATTATTGTTGCTGACCATGTATGTTTTGTAGTATTGGTGGTTTTATTTTATTTTTTGAATTCATGCTTACAAGATTGACGCTACATAAATAATTAACAATGTTTTCGAATTCAAATTGAAAAAAATTGTACAACTTTAACACATATAATTTCAGTTATAAGGTAATGAATAAGAATGCAATGATCAAAATATGATAGTTACGGGTCAAAAATGAAAAAAAGCAACAATTAAAACACCATGATTACAAAAGTCATGAAATTATGTAAAACAAACAATAAATGTAGTATAAAATCATAAACACAACCTGAAGCTAAAAATTAGTTGTTGTCAAAAACTTGAAGTTAAATATTTTTGAGCAACATAAAATATAATTTAAGAAAGATATGCCCATTTTTAATATTATGTATCTAGGTAAATAACTTGCACACAGGTCACAATTACCAATTTTGCCTTATCTTATATTGTTTTTTTATAAAACTGTTGGTCAGCCGGCATCAAAATAAATCAATTAGTTGTTGTTAATTACAAATATGATTCAATTGATGTAAATTTGAATAAACATTTTGGCTCTGTAAAAAAAAAAAAAAAATTTTTTTCTCTCTAAAAAAAAAAAAAAAAAAAAAAAAAAAAAAAAAAAAAAAAAATTTTTCTCTATTCTGGGGAAGGAAATTATTAATTACTTTTTTTTTCATTTTTGGGGAAATTATACCTTTTATTTTTTAAAAAAAAAGAGAAGGGAGGGGAGAGTTTGGGGCCCCTTTTTTTTAAAAATTCAATATTGAAGAATATAAAACATTGAAAAGTATGTCACCTAAATATATTCAAGATCTCAGATCATAATTTCACAGACATTTAGATTCATTCTATTATAAATTATTATTATTATTATTATTATTATTATTATTATTTTTATATATTATTATTATTACTATAATCATTATTATTATTACTATTATTATTATTATTATATTATTATTATTATTATTATTATTATTATTATGGCGCATTGAAATACAATGCCGTGTTTTTTTTTCTTGTTTTTTGCTGTTTTTGTTTTTTGTTGTTTTGTTTTTGTTGTTTTTATTTCCATAGTTATCTAATGACTTAGAATGGTTAGTTAATAGTCACTGATAAAAAAATTTTCAAGAGATATTTTTTTCTGTACACTTAAGTATTGCACATGTTTATTATAATTATCAAATACGTTATATAATTCAGTTGGGTTCAATTTTATTCTTACAAAACAATATTGGTTGTCTGTTTTAGTATGACCGTTTTTATGTCATATGCAAATGCTGTGCATTGCAGATATGACTGCAATTCATTGCAGATATGACTGTTGTTCACTGCAAATACGAGACTGTTATTTTATTATTATTTGAATGTTTTTTTACTTCAAATATTGCCTATTTCGTATGTAACTGTTGCTTTTGCAGATATGACAGTGTTATATAATACATATATTAATGTTGTTTATTGCCAATATGACAGTTGTATATTCCATCAGATGATTGATGTGTATTCCAGACAAGAAAATCATATTCAATGACAATTATTAATATGTATGATGGTATGTATGTTTATTTTGCATCTAAAGTATATATGTTATCACTGTGATGACCATTCATTAGTAGCTCTTTAACATTACATGTCGAAGAAGTTACTAATAAATGGTTTTAAATCTATCAGCATTAAATCTGACTATGTTCGATTGTCGGACTTTATATTAATTATAATAAAATGGTGATACCATGCGCGCGCATCTCAAAATCAAAACAAAATTAAATTTTTTTTTTATTCTGGAAAATGCGTACCCCCACTTTTAAATTTTACAACATTAAGATTTTTGGCCCGAGCTACAGTTTTGGCGGGGAAGGGATTTAATATAGATTCCCCTTTTATCCTTTTTTACCTTTGTTTTTTTTTCTCTTATTTTGTCGAAAACTTTCATAAATTAGTAATTAGTAAAATAAGAATAAACGTTTGAATAAACTTAAACAGAAAGCCTCCAACCCGTGAAAAGCAATAACGGTACCTTAGCAATCTTAACTCACTGCTTGTCCTAAAATATCGTTTGTTTTCCCTTCTAAGACTTAAAGTTTATTACCCCATCATATCTGATATGTCTGACAGGAAATCTGTCACTTCACTTATTCCTTTTACTCCTAACAGTAACTAGTAAAAAATATTTAAAAAAAAAATATTTAATTAGTGTTTGGTTACAAATGTATCTGGTTAACTGTCCGTCCGTTAAATTAAGTACTAAAAGTACTTTTACTTTACTGTTTTTTTTTTTTAAATATTGTTGCTAAAACCAAATTAAAAGCAGTGTGTGTAGTTGTCAGAAGCCATGTTATAGGAATCAATTAATTTCACTTTTAACAAAACTCTTCTTGGGACATTCGTATAAGATAAAAATTGAATTGTTAATATCAAATAATAACACGTTTCACAATATTCTCCTCTAAAACAGAGAGGTCAGTTAAGTGCATTATTACATGGTTAATGCACAGCATAAAAAATGATTTCACCACATGATGTCGGCATAACATCAATAAAAGAATGACGTCAGGCATATTACAAACATTCTCATTGTCTTTAAATGTAGTTCAACATACTCTTACAGTGTTCTATTTCTTATTAAATAACATGTTAGAATGGAAATAGTTATGCATTATTTGTGCGATTAAGTAAATAAGCGTATGTTTGTCCGTTCAAATGCGTTGCCTTTTTTAATGAGGACTATCGGGCTTTGAGAGTATACACATACGCATTTCACAGGCATTTGAACTTGATTCCTGAACTTTAACAATATTAATATTAATTTCTAAAAAATGCAAATGACAAAATCACGAAGCCTGATCTTCGAAAAAAAACATAAATAGCACATGCCAAGCGCGTATTGAAAAGTGGGCAAACCTGAAAAAAAATGGCTAAAAAGTACCTAATTTTGTGTTAAGGCCTATATTGTTTGGTACATGCGTGTTGCTGGAAATGGGTAATTATAAGCTACCTGATAAACATACTGAAATTTCTTCATTTATTAATTACTAATAAAAAGATAAAACCAAAAGAAGTAAAAACAAATTTGTTAAGTTATAAGCTTTGACTCAGTGCATCGTCATCACAGTCGCATATTGTCAAATAACTAACAGTTAATAAAAACGTGTATCTTGCTGTCATAAAAAATATACATGTATATGATTAATTAGACAATGACGAAACCCAACATGCTAAAGTTGCGCTTTTATATTTTTATCGAACACACAATGTTGAACAACACACAATACTGGAACAAACCTTATTCATTTGTTTCGTGTGGAAGTTACGATCAAAAGTTGATAAACTAATAACAATCAGTTTTAGGAAACTAATAACTAATACAATTAGTAAATTATGACGTTCATATACGTTTATGAAACACCTAGACATTTCAGAGTATAAATTAAAAAGAATATATATTTTTCAAACTTAAAAAAAAAATGTTCGAAAGATATAAAAAGATATTGTACTCACCTTTCATTCCTGCAAGATATAAATAAGAATGATAAAAGTATAACAAAGTGACACTGAATGTATCTTTATAATATGTATGTACTGTTGCTTAAAGGGTTTGAATAAAATTGTACATTAATCGATGCTAAGATATCAAAGATCTTTAATCTATTAGTAAGGACATAATCAAACATTAAATCAAGTAGTTCAATCAACACATGCTTAACAATGTTAGGGTACATACATGATATATGCATCGACAAATTTTTACCCAACACTTGACTGATATTTTCATTACTATGACGGCTATGCATCGTTAGATTTTTTTAAGCAGGATATTTTATCTAAAGCAGCAAAATTTTAGCTATAAATCTTAAAATGCTTATACGTATATAAAAAAAAACACTTTAAGGTAGTCAATGAATGAAACATGACATAAAATAGAAGAAAATAATTAACACGTTTGTATAGCAAATTTATACTGTAAGCTTATTAACCTTTATAAGAATGGAGTATTATTAACTCAGCACAGTTACATTCACTAATTATCATACAAATTGTGCTATATCGTTATTGCATAACTAGACGTAATGACCAATTCTGTTTGATAGTTCTGTTTTGCTTCATATTTATTTAGTACAAATGTTCGAAAACAAAACACACACACCCACAAAACACACATGAAAGCGAATAAGAAGCATCCTTCATACTGTCATTGTGCTAGTGTACCTTTTGTTTGTAATATAACGAATGCAGTATAAATCCCCTATATTTACAATGCATTTTCTGCAGATAGGTTATACTGCTTGTATTATAAACCCTTTATTACTGTACATAATTAAAGAGTAAAATATGTATCTAAATATTCATCGATCTGTTTTGTAACATTATTTATTGTATTATAATTTCTCATGAGGGACCTTCCTTTCTTTTTATTTGGAAACATATATGTTCTATTACATTAGGAGCAAATCACAAAAAGGCAGTTGATAAAATAAATAAAATGCTCATTACTTTATGCATAATTGTGTATAAAGTGAGTTGAGTACTTGTGTATAGGAATGCAACTAAAATGAATTTCGTAAAAAATACATTTTTGATCACATAAGTAGATATATCGCTTTAAAAATCTAGATTAACATATTCTGAAGTACACATTTATAGAAGGAAATGGCACATATACGTTACCGTCCTAAATACTGACAAAGTAAACATTTTATAGCGATTCTTTCATTTGCTTACACCACTAACTATCTTAGTTAGTGATTATATCGTCTTAAATGCAAATGTAATGACGAAAGGAGTCAGACGGACAGTAGAAGGTTAAAGTACTTTTTTTAACATTAATCACTTTGTCTGAAGCATTTTGACATACCTTTACTTCATAGATGAGACATTTATTGTAGAAAGAACGAGCTACAAAATACAAAATATGATAAACTGAAAGGATGCCTCAATTACCATTCTTAAAATATTGAAAATCATTGTCAATATCTTGCTAATCTTGGGACGCACAAGGTGAATAACGTCAGTTTACTTGAAACACAAATAGATTAATTGGAAAACGTATTTGTTCCGCGCTGTTTATTACTGTAATAACACTTTTGTGTCCTTTGCTTTAGACATAATAAATAACGGAAATGTCACCTGATTTATAATGCAAAAATAAGATTAAAACTATTATCGTATAGAACTCATCATATTGTGTTAATGGGTGATATATAGCAGAAGAATAATGATATTGATAACTGATAACTGATAATATTTTGTGATAATTCATAACCTTTAATGTTTGTTATAAATATGTTCATAAAATCAGTAAAAGTATTAATGTTCAGCGATACAACTTCTATGATTTAACAGTTATATAAAATGTACATAATACATTTAATGTGTATTTAATGATAGTTGTAGCATATCATATCAATTTTAATGAGTTTCATATGTTATTTAAAAATATCAATATCATAAAACTTTCTTAAAATAATGATTACATTTTTGTTGATCTAATATGTTTTATTATCTCAAATACAAAGCTAACCTGTGTATTGAAATTGAATAACAATAGAGTATTATGCGTAAGCTTTTAAAATAAAACCGATGTGTAATTAAGAGCATCCTTAATAATAAAAGTAAATCGTATAGCTGCTATTGAAAAATACTTTAAATTTACTGAATTATTATTTATATTAATGTTTATTAAATTGTAATTGATAGTCACGATTTAAATGTAATTTTTTACTAGTGTAACATAATTACACTTGATATGAATGCTACCACTTAGTTATCTATGTGGTTTCTTTCCAACATTCGGATATTAGAACATTTACTGAAAATACAATATTAAAGATTGTCAATGATTTATTCTTTTTTGTTTTTGATAACTTAGGCTTTGATGGCGTCCTTAAGCTAAAAAATAAATGTATCCACAAACTAAAAGAAGTGTGACGAGCTTGTACATTTTGCAAGTATCTTACAAAATAATAATAAAAGATGTTAATTGCGTCCTAGAATACATCGACACTTCCTTTTCCGTATAATAGAATACTATTTTCAGTGCGGTGTCGACATCTCACATTTAGGTATTCATATTTTTGAGCACTATATAGATCGTACGTTGCTCGTCGGCCTTTATGATGGCACTTTATTATATTGTTTATTGTTTATTGTTTTCGAGAAATATAGTGCCCAAATAGATGACCAATGACAGTGAGAATAAATGAAATTGTTATTCTTTAAATCAATTGTCTATCTGTGTTTTGATGTTTGGATATTTTGATTTGAAATATAACCATAGGATAAATAACAATTTCTTACCCTGTTTTTAATAATAAAATCACTGTGTTTTATGACGAGTATATAGCAATACAAGCTTTAATACAATTCATTTATAGTATTTCTAGATCAAACATTGCAATAAACATTTATCTATTGCTTTTCTTAAAATCTTATGGTCAAATCTGCCTCTTGTTAAAACCGTTGAACACTATTAAAGCCAGCATAGCGACATTGGAACGTATGGATTTTTTATTCCTTAATTATATCACAACTTTAATGACGAAGTTATTTGTAAAAAAAATAGAGCCACAGTAGTATATTATCAGTAGGACAACACAACCTTTTGCTGGAAAATAAGTTTTTTTTTTAAATAAAGCGGCATGCCTACAAATACATGCTAATTTTCATGAACATATTGAAAAAAAAAAAAAAAAAACAACATTTAAAAGTAAAATATTGTGAAGTGATCACACGGTGAAAAAGATAATTACAATAAACGTTTAGGTGTAAATAACGCACAATAAATAACTTGACATATACAGCTAAATACCATTAATTGCAAAAAAGTCACTCAGTACTTGAACCTGTAATCGTTTTTATTTCTCTTCAAATCTTATGCTCATCTGGTGGAATGCAACTTTAAGGTCTTTCAGATGAATATGTTTTTTTTTAATTATTAAATCGGTAATATTTATTGTAAGTCTTCCAATTATGAAGCGGTTAGTATACACAATCTTTATCAATGATATACTTATTTTAAGTATTTACTAAGTATTTTATGTATAAATGACACGCCTTGAAAAACATAACATTGCAGGACATGATTGTCAGCATAGCAACACTTAATGATCTCGGAAATGATATATCTTTATTGATATAATACTCTTATTGAGCAACAATATTTTATATAATTATAAATAGTAAGATATGCAAACGAAGGCCAGATGACAAGATGCATTGAAATAATAAAAAAAAACACAGTATTCATTAACATTTCTGTTGTTTCGTTTTTTGTTTTGTTTGTGTTGATCAATCGATAAGCATGATGATTCTGTGACGTTCAGTAAAATTTAGGTAAACATCCAATCAAACGCATAATCATATTTTCGAAAGTTTATTCGTTAACGTTCACAACATTCTCTTTTATACATGATGGTGGATATTCAAGAAACAAATATCTTGTACACATACAATAATTCGTTACTTCTTGTTATTAAGGAATGCTAACTGTTTCGATATCTGATTCAAAATGTAACTTCGAATCGATTCATTTCTAGACGCATTGAATTCAGTTTGATAAAATTAAAGGCCTTCTGTTTTATTAGACGAAAACCGGATCTATGATAACTAACATACTTATGACTAAAACATTGTACAATGACACTTTTAAAACAAGTGAAAACTTTGAAACTTTGAAACTTTTTATTTACTTAAACGCCTATTTTTACAAAACATTCATATTCAATGGCGTTGTACAGCAATAATAATGATAATAAAATACTTCTAATAAAATACTATTAAGAAATGGTTACAGTGTTATGAGCAGATATTAAGAAATTATTGAATGATTTTAAATGAAAATGAGTAAAATGGTATCAATTCAAGTTAAGAACATATCATGCATCAAGAATAATAAAAAATTGATAAAAGATTACTAATATCACATTGAAAAATCACTTTTAGAATATACTACATATCACAGCTATGAATTTTAAAATTTCAAACGTCATTTGCGCTTTTTCACTTTTGAATTAAAACAAGTTGAAATAGTCCCTGAACATGTGGTCTTAAGATTTCTCTTGAATGCTTCTATAGTGTTACTGTTTCTGATTTCTGTCGGTAATTGATTATACAGTTTAGGTCCAATGTAACTAAAGCTACGGTCTGCGAAAGATTTTCTCTTATTGAAAGGAACATTGTAACAATTGTCAACACATTCTGATGATCTGAGAACTCGTTTTGCAGATTTGCTTTCTAAAAGTTCAGTAAGATAATCTGGTGCGTTTCCTTCGAACAATTGAACATGTAAGTTAAGATTTTAAAACTTATTCTTGCCTTTACTGGCAGCCAGTGAAGATCGAACAAAGCTTGCTTAGAGCTATCATATTTACTTCTTGAAAGAACTAACTTTGCGCACATATTTTTTGAATCCTTTGCATCTTTTGTAAATCACAGTTTGCGATACCGTATAAGATGGAGTTACAGTAGTCTAAGTGAGACATTACTAAAGATAACACAAGAGTCTCTGTCGCTTCCTTTGTGAGGTATTGTCTTATGTTTTTGATCCGCATAAAATTTATCATGGCAGTTCTTACATTTCCGCTTTACGTGTTCTTTGAAGTTCAAATTTTCGTCGAGGAAAGCACCAAGATATCGAATGCAGTTTTTCTTTGTTGATGGTATCGTTTACAATTTTGATAGATTTAGTTTCACATTGGTAAGTTGTTGCTTACTCCCAAACATAATGAATTCGGTTTTTGAGGTGTTCATTTTCAACTTATTAGAAATTCATCCAGTTGTTCGTTGTTTCGCCAGCGTTTTCTAAATCACTTATTGTATTCTTTTCCACTGTTTTGTATATTTGGAGAAAACGATTTGTCCATAGTATGGTCGTCTGCGAAGCCACGAAGTGTGACCGTCGGCGGAATGTCATCGAAAAGTGTGCCTGCATAGGCGAGATACAACCAGGGCCCGAGACAGGATCCTTGAGGAACAGAACACTCCAGTGCACGTGACGTCGAATATGCCGAGTTTACATTAACCCGACAACTGCGTGGGTGAAGGTAGGAGTCAACCCAGCTTAATGCGGTAGAGGTAAGTCCGTATTGCTTGTTGAGCACGTCGATCAAAAATGCTGTGGTCGACCGTGTCAAACGCGGCGCTCAGGTCAATGGCGATTAAAGCAGTCACTTCCTGTTTTTCCATTGCGCCGAGAAGGTCGTTCACAAGACGCAGAAGCGCAGACTCACAGGAATGATTTTTTCTATAAGCACTTTGATTTGTGGGTAGAAGTTTATGTTTTTCAGCATGTGAATTTAACACTAATAGGGCTGCTTTTTCAATAACTTTTGAAAGAAACGGAAGATTACTGACTGGGCGATAATTCGAATAGATCAGATCAAGTCCAACTTTTTTAAGCAATGGTCGAACTACAGCCTGTTTCCATTTCTCAGGAAAGATGCCTTGACTGAGCGATAGGTTCACTAATTTAGTTATCAACGGAAGTAATTCAGTCAAAAACATTTTCAAGACGACAGTTGGTAGTACGTCGAGTTCACACGATTTCGATTGCATATTGTTTATGATTTTCTTCACATCATCTTCGGAAAGTTCGTCGAATTTTGGTAGATTTTCTACATTTTTGACCGAAGGTTCGTAGTTCGGGTAAGTTTTCAAAGATTCTCTGATTTTAGAAATTTTGTTCATAAAATGGTCCGCAAACGAATCCGCAATAGCATTGTCACTCTCGCCGCTCGGCATAGGATTTTGTACTTTACTTCCGGTAATTTCTGTCACAAATTTATATAATTTCTTTGAATCGCCTTTAAACTCCGAAACTTTTTCGCTGAATGTTTGCTTTTTCGCTTTTTTTAATTTCCATAAAGTATTTATTCCGGGCATTTTGAAAATGAATGATAGTCCTCGGGTTTTTGTATCGTTTCCATGTTTTTTCTGCTTTCCGAAATGATTGTTTCTTTTCAAGAATTGAATCACTGAACCATGGCTTTGGAGCACGAGTAATACGAGTTTTCCTCTGTGACTGGGGCATGTTTTGTCCAAAATAACTTGAATTTCATTCTCAAAATCACATACATATTCGTTTATGTCTATTTGTTCAATTTCTAGACTTTTTCAGATCTTCTGAGAAAGCGTCTTTATCAATATTTTTATAGTTCCTAAACGAGACTGTTTCACTTTTGATATTTTCCTTTTTTATTTCAGTCACAATTTTGACAACACAATGATCTGATAAAAATGGACCCTGTTCACATGATTTTATTTTAACCCCATTTTCTTGTTCAGTTATTACAAAGGTCTAGTACGTTGCCCCCAATGTGTTGTACTGAAGTCGACATGCTGATGAAGCCCAAGCGAAAATAAACAGTTTTTGAATTCTGATGTTGCGTGTGTACCGTCGCGTTTAAATGTAAGTTGAAATCGCCCATTAACATCAGGTTAAAGTTTTGCGGTATTACATCTTCCAAAATTCACAAAATTCTGACACAAAGTTAGTGACTGTACATAGGTTTGGTGGTCGGTAAACACCCACAATAGTCATTGAAATGTTTTCGTAAAACTACCTTCCATATGCCATGTTCGAACGAATTTCTGGTGCGGCTATTGATTTTACGAACGTTAACCCCAGTCCGAGATACGAGACCGACCCCGCCACCGATTCGTTTTGGACGATTTACTAGACTTAAAGTAAACCACTTTGATTCAAGTCAGAAGTATCGATATGATGTTGCTTATCGTCGGAATACCAAGTTTCAGTCAATATTGCAAAAGTCAATTTTCTCCTCTCGAAGATATTGTCCAACAATGACATCTTTCGTAACAACGGAATGGCAATTTAAAGTCATGCACTTGATCTTTTCATCGTGCCGCTTTAGTGTATTGGTGATCTTTGGATGGATTAGATTTGAATAATCGACGCCTCTGGGATGATCGATGACCTTTTTTTTTACCACCCTTTTCCCCGACGTTTTTGATGTTGACATGTTAATTCGTTTATTGTATTTTGCAACGGGGGATCAATTTTTAAAATGCTTTATTGTTTGATACATATTTACGATATCAATAATTTTCTCGGGGTATATCCCATTTTAATAGGGAAAAAATCCAATTTTTTACTTTTTTGTTTTTATATAAAGTTTTTTAAAATTCCAAAATTTTCCCTTTATTCCCCTTCCCCAAGATATTTAAAGAATTAAAAAACAGAAAGATGCCCAAAATTTTATTATTCCAATATCACTTTTTTATCAAAATCCCAAACTTAATAATCGAATATACAATTTAAAACAGAGCGAAAATTTAAAGTTGCTCAACCGGCGGCCCATAACTTTAAAAACCCAAAAAGGATTTTTTTCGGGTAAAAAAATGAAATCGGGGTTTGTTATTGTTTTAAACGATTTTTAATGTTGAATTAAAGCTATATTTCTATGATGGACATGAAACAAAATGTAAATAGTGTTTACTTTTTCAATAAATTTGTTAACATCGTTTTTTGAACACTTATTCTGCACAAGAGCTACGGACGTCGAGATCATCGTCCTTTTCCGAGTTAAATTATGAGTCTGTCGATGGTTGTGGTTTAAACATGTAACGCTGGTCTACAAATGGATCACCATCAACTATTTGCTTTATTATGTTCATCCACAATATGTACGTACATGCAAATAATGTTACAAGAATCACTGCAAAATATGGTTATAATGAACTTTTAGTATGTAACATAGGGATATATGTACCTCGTTTGCGGTTTGAGGTCGTACCTAACAGGTAGCAGCTCAAACATGTGCGATTCAGGACTTTTTTATGGTTATTCTTAAACAGTTACGCGTACATTATGAAAAATAAAGTAACTTATGTTTGATCTACATTATCAAATATTATAATTTGCACGTGGCCACGTTGACAAATGATATTAAAGTCATTACTCGAATTGTTATTTTTTTAATTTCTTGAGAACAAAATACACCTGTATTATCATGTTTAAATAATGCCAGATTAAATTTACATCACTGGGAACGCTAGGATAACAAGAATGTCATATTCACTTTATTCTAATAGCATAATTTTATATACACACAAGTTTATATAATGATTTCGTATACTGATATATGGAAAATGTAATTGGCATGAGAATTTTATATTTTACGAATGGAAAATCTAAAGAAATAGTTTTGTATATATAAGTAATTAAAAACAAAATGTTATGACATCAGTACAGAAGACATATATTGAACTAATTTTATTATTGGTGTAAAAATGAGTGCGAAACACATTACACTAATTCGAGTAAGTTTGTATGTATCTCTTGATTAAAGTATCATGGAATTCTGCATACATCAATTTAGAAATCATCATCCCTATTTTTAAGCAAATTGTGAACCATTTCATAGTTGTATAGCAAGTTCATAGTTGTATAGCAAGTTATATCAAAAGTGTCATACTTCTAAATACATAGGCGATATATCTGACACGATTTGAAATTACGATAAAGATAAAGAGATGACGATACAGAGTGTTGTTCATGCGTCAGCCTAGCGATAATCCGATATATTGATCACTATATCTGACAAAATTTTGCAACAAGGACAAAAAGTCAATAGACAGAATGTGATACAACAATCAAAGATGGCTTTAAATGTGTTTGAATTACACACGATTATCAGCACATAATTACAGTTGAAATCTTTTGATCCATATGCTTTCTTTCAAAAGTTGATATCATTGGTAAAACGAATTTTTATGTTGACAATTATAACTTTTAAATGATCAGCATATTATTTTGATGTGAAATATAATGTACAATATCGTTTTAGATTGTGACTTATTTACGATTAATTCCAAAACACTCATATCACGATCGATATCTGCTATTGATAGTAAATATTAACTCATATGTTGAGTGTTTTCTTTTCAACGAATCGTATCCTTAATCTTCCAATAGAATGACATGAAGACTGATATACATTTTATCAGAATATAACATAAGTTAATGATGTACATTGGTAATTATAATTGCATTTAAAAGACATTGCACTTGAGCATTTAAAACTATCTCAGTCATGTTGTAAAATAATTTTAACAAAACACAATACCATCAAAATCCCTTGATCAGTTGTCATTTATAATTTATCATTAATATATGTGATCATACACCAAGTCATTTAAAAGACTTTTGATATAAGTAAAAATATATGACATTATACATACCTCAGTTATTGAACAAAATGTTAAGGAAAATATATAGGTGTAATAAACATCAGGCATTTAGTATAATACACATACGATTTATACTGTTAGACAATATAATATTGATATGCATCGACAGATTTCGACACTTTTAGACATTATAATATCGATATGCATCAACAAATTTCGACAGAATTCTACCCTCGGATATTTTTTCACTGTAACAGTTAAACCATTTTGTATAACTTGTTAAACACATAACTGTAAAAATTGCGCATTTTAGTAATACGTTAATAGTTTTGATTAATTAAACAACTATTTGATGTGCTTGAAGACGTTCCGGTAGTTTAATATATCAAATTATAGCAATCGTATTAAGGTAATTTATAGTGCGTTTTTATTTAAATTTTGTCCTTATATTTTACTACTGTTAGCATTGTTACCCAAATCATTATTTTATTATTGACGCGGCATACTACTTGATATTGTGATACTCGTACTTTGTTAATGTTGGAACATTTTAAGTAAGTGCTAGTTAGCGTTATAGAAGTTGTACAGTTAAAGCAGGTATATATAAAAGGAGAAAAAGAAACGTGTTACCCCTTACAACATCTCGGACTCGCCCTATTGTTTTACGTTTTAATAGGTCCATCACGGGGCACAATGTTTATATATGTCACTAAATTGACGATTCTTTATCAAATTAAAGTATTAAATGGCATGACTCTCGCTCAGGAAAGAGTGTCAGTTTTTGTTTACGAAAGCCGTATTTTCAGAACCACAGTTATATGTGTATGCAAGAATAGTGCTTTTATTCCTGACTTAAAAACTGCAGGAACCATCGGACTTAAAATGCCCTCCCAGCAAGCTTGCGCTTTGAAATCACCTATGTGTCCGATATTTACGAAAAGAAGATTGGGTAATTATTTTATACTTATAACTTAAATATTGATGAAATAAAATGAACGTAATTTTGTTTTCCTTATTTCAACATTGAAAAAAGATTGCAGTGAATCATATGTTTCGTATTTTCACTGGTGTCTTGTCGTGCTATTTTCTTCCGAATCTAGCCAATACGCATACTTCAATGGGAAGTATTTTGGATCGAAATGTCAACAAAAAATATGTAATAAATATAATATAGCAGAAAAAATATGTCTTTATAACAACAACAACAAATGATGATTTATGCTACTAATGGGACTAGCGTTTACGAACGATATACATACGGTAATATAAGAAATTATTTCAATTTGATGGAAATACTCAAGTAATTTGAAAACTGGTTTTGCAAAGTTTGAAACATGTTGTTGCATGTTTTAAGTCATCGACATAAGAAACGGTACATTCAAAACAATACGGTGAAAATTGAATAATGTGTGATTTCAATATCACACGCATTTTACTTCCGGGAAAATAAAATACCATTTTTACTTTTTTTATAAATGTTGTATCTCCTTTACATTTTTAAAAGAAGTGTTATATTTATAAACTGTAAAATATATCTTTGAATTAACCATTGGACTGTTGTTTGATGTTTTATCCGTATTTGACAAGAGTATAAACAAACATATAATCTGGATAAATTATGTCAACTGCTCTGATAAATAAGAAATAGCATATCATACAGTATTAATAATTTCTAAGTTTCCCTTTAAATGTTTGACGGCAAATTGTTATGCTTAAAATTAAAAAATAAAACTACTGATTATAAAGCAAATCATCAGAAACGAATAACTCTAAAAATACAAAAAACTTACACATTTTTATGTAATTCGCACTTGATCTGATCGCCGACTTTCCGTGCATCTCCAGATTTTCCATAGAATGCGCTTCCGCTAAACACCTTTAAAATGAATTATATATAACATGTTTGAAGATCCTGTATGTTTTGTGATTGGAATTGTACCAGTGTGTTTACCACTCTGATAATAAATTGTATATGTATATAATTATGCAAATATAACAAGTTTCAAACATCAAAAAATATGTAAAATATGTACTACAAATATTTGTGCACATTATATGTAATCAATTAATTATATCCATTCATTTCTTATTGGAAAATTTGACTTAGAATTTATAGAAAATAAATTTCGAATTACCTCCCTTTATTTATATGAAATGTTAAATTTGGTAATATCTTTATAAATAAAGCTTATTGGAACTTACAATATTGACAAATCTTAATTTGAGCATCGTATTTATGAAATATAACCATTAAAAATATGTTACAGGATCTTTAAACAAACGAGTATGGTATTCATAGTCCTCTTAATCCATTTCGTAGAAATGAAAATACAGCTATATCAAATATAAGACTCTTAACTCTAAGCAATGCTTTATAGGAGGAAAGTAAACAGCTTGTGTCCATAATATTTTATATTGATACTGAATTAAAATACATTGATATTAGTAGTTAGTTCACTGTTATATTATTTGTCAACTATGCTCATTATTGTGTGTGCCAAGAAAAAATAACCCCACAAAATTACGAGGATTTTCTAGGAAATGAAACAGATAACTATATTCATTGTGACAAACGACAATCAGACTATTTTCCTATTTAATTTAACATTATTTTCAAATAACTGTTGTATTTGTTTGAGTGGATGCTAAACAATAATGAAATAACTTTGTAAATCGTTCCTGTTCAATTACATACACATTTGATCGTGGATGAGTATTCTTTTCATTTCAGATTTTGTGTTTGCTGTTATTATTTACAGACACCGTAACATAATTACATTGCTTTGAAAAGAACACACGTTTGACATGATATGTATGTTGTGTTCCTAATGTTATACAGAACAAAATAAAACATATCCTAATTAAAGACATCAACATCACCTGACAATTACTGAATATGCAACAAACATACAAAATGCAAGCGTCTGATGTATTTTAATCTAAAATCTTGAACATTCTTACCATCTCTTATGAGTGGATAGTAAAATAAATTGTAACGTGTATGCCATATATACCTATAATCATATATAAGGAACTCCTTTTCGGTCCAAAAACCTAAACACATTTTATCTTAATTTCAAACATAGATCAGCTTGAACACTCAAAACAGAAAGATATGCAAAGCAATTTTTGGTATATTCTTAGAAATAAATTTAAAAAAAAAACACAGTATTTGTGAGGTATTTAAAGCCTAATTTGAGTGTGAAGCGTTGCAACGCTTTTCAGTTTTGGTTAAGTTTTATAATACGAATTTATATTTTAGAAAACGGAGCAATGAAACTATTTGCAATTTTGCACACAACTTATTTGTGTAAACATACATAAAGAAAACAACAAAAACACATTATTATCGAATAATCCAATGTCAAACAACTTTTATTAAGCTCCTTTATTATTACTTATCACTGTAAAGCTTAGCTTTCGTTTATAATATTGCACAAACATAGTTTCATTTTCATACTGCTAGATTTAGCAGCTACAGAAATGAAGTATCTTATTCATTTGGAAATTTGAATAATTGAATTACATTTATGCAATTCATAATTTCCATGGAACTGAATAGCAATCTTACGGTATATTAAACATGATTTACTGAGATATTCTTATCAAACTGAAGTCCTTTTAAAAACCTTTTAAACCGCTTCATTTTCTTAAATCAAAATGTATAATCAAACGCATGTTTATATTCAATAATACACGTAAGCATATGAATCGCTGTTATGATTTTATATGTCGAAATTACAGCTTTTTTACCAAAATGTTAACTTAAAATTCATTGTTTATTTAATAACGCATTTCTTAGTATCTATGTCAGTTCAATTAATAAACATTTATCTCGTTGGAGATTGTGCTATTAGTAGTTATCGTGTTTCAGATAATGAAAGCGGTGTTTTATAAATCGATTCGCTTCATAAAACCTGTTGTAGTTGTCTCTTATTCATACAATTTGATTTAACGAATGATTATTTCTGATATCCTGTAAATGCCATTTTTCGTTTTAATTAAAAAGCGGGGCATCTGACTACTAGTTATTTATTTTACTTGGATCGAATTAGTTAAATTATTGAGATTGTAAGTGATAGCTTCTTTGTTTTGGCGGGAAATATGTTCTAAGTTACAACAAAAAAAAAAACGATGCGACGTCCCTGTTTGTATAAATCTTTTGTTGTTGTTTTCGTGTTCTTTTAGTGTGCAAATAAGCACTACCTTATGCTCTTTGTAAATATTCTATCACATAACTATAGTTTTTCTTCAACTCTATCGGAGCTTGATTAAAACGACTTAAACAAGTAAATGTTTAAATAAGCAATTTAATATGTTTTATCAAATTAAATTAATATAGTCTTCACAAAGATTAGAACGTTATTATGATTTAAAATTTATCTAACTAGAAAACATTTTTTAAATACTATTTTCAAAGATGTGTACGTTATCATCATTTAAATGGTATCAAACTAGATCATGTGTATATAGACTTTACAATGACCTTTACAAAAATATAGTTTATAATTAATCAAAGTAGTACACTTGTATATTGTCTTTACACAAACGTTACTACTATTTATAATATACTAAACTAGAAACACATTTTTATTTCAGTTATAATTTTGAAGAAATTGAATATCCTTAATCAAAGGAATAATAAACTAGGAATGATTCAAAATGACGTAAACTTTTGAATTCGCACAAGAAGTTTAAAGTTTATAAACCACATATTAAAAATACGGAACATACAATTAATAAGATAAGATAGAACTTTAATATATTCAGCCCAAATTGCAAGCATGCAATGCGATTCTATAACAATAGTAATACAATAGTAATACATATGAGGCCCACGCAGGTTTTGCAGATTCTGCAATCTTTTTAAGTTAAATAAATCCTAATTCTAGATAAGATACATAGTGCAGTGTTACTAGTGTTTCTTGCTACAAAATGTTGTTTACAGACTGGCGGGAAATCCGTACAATATCTATGGTATGTCTGTATGCACCAACGGGTTTCTTCGGCAACCAAGCCGGAATTTGGTTGTGTGTTAGACGGAATATGCGTGACAAAGTGACTAATTTTTATATAATACTAGAAAATTTACATATTGTTGTGTTTCATTGTCGAAAAATTAATTGTGATATTTTTGTAATATAGACTTTGAATGCTTTGGAACGCTTTAAATAAACAAAAGTTCAAATATCTATAATATACAACAAATTCAATTTCGCATGCATACTAAAACATATAATAAAGACCGTATATTTCTGACATTGCTTCGTTTATTTTGCCATTATTTCATCCATGAAGATAGTGCATGGCAATATGGTTCTGACACCTTTAGGAGTTATGCAGAGTAATAGTAAGAATGTTGCATTGTATGCCCAGCAAAGGATCATAGTATTTTTCCAACAATACATTATTGCAATAAAAATGAGTCAGATCCATTTCAACCATGCAGAAGTTTTATAATCAGCTACGACTTTCGCAGGGTAGACCACATCGGCCTTTTTGTATTGTATGTAATTTTTCAATGACCTTTGTCTAATATTTTGTAAGAATTTGCTCGATGTTTTCCAATTCATGATGTTGTTATTTGTATAAGTTATGATGAATTATTTAACATTCACAGCAAACATACACTTTCGATTATCCCTCGTATGGTATGAAATTGCTGGTTTAATTTTTTTTCCAGAATTAATAGGTAAGTTTCAAGATAAGGCCACTGATACATTTAAGTTTTAGATAACAGTAAATAAATGTGTTTACACAATTATCAAAAACATTACTGTAACCATCATGTTTAAGATGTGTGTTCATGTTTTCATTCAATTTGGAACATATAATGCATCGCACAGTATTAAATTCTTAAATTAAAGAAAATATTTTAAAAAAATAAATATTTGATGCAGATGGAAAACGTACAGTATGAACGTATTTTTATTAATTCGATATAATAAACCGGAAAAATGCTTATACTACAGATACAATGTCCTTATAGTGTAACTTACTCAAACTTTAATTATAATAATAAAACAGACTAAGTTTTACATTTACAACATAATTTTAATAGTATTGTGGATGTCAAATTTCTCGGTAACAAAATATATCCATTCACTAAACGCTTTGCAAAACGTTAGTTACTTTTATCAACCTGAGGATGACGGAACATTATTTTATACTAGCATTTTGAATCTATTATCATACTATAATATATTATAATAATGAATATTTATTGAATACAAACACTCGCATATTCATATTTGATGAAAATTACCGAACAATGGAGAAGCATAGTTCACATAATATTATTTTTACATCTGGAGAAACTAGTTTGTAAATAGAACACATCTCATGCGACACATTTAACTCTTAGGTTACAAAAAGCTTATACAAAAAAAAAAAATTTTAACATCTTGTCATTAGGTAAACAGACAACAATCTTTCCAACATGCAAAGGCTTAACTGTAGTTTGCCGAATAATGTTCATTTTGTCAATGTATTGCATTTTAATATATATAAATGTCTTAAAGGCTAACGAAAGGAAAACAACTTTTTTCACCTTTTTTATTTCAAAATGTGCTGATTTAATTCACTCAGTTGTAGGCTAATTATTGTATATATTTATATTACTTTTTTTCTTTCAATCATACAAATCCACAGTTAGACTGAAGAACTCAATTAATTACTAAATGATTAAGCTGTCTATACATACTTGCCGTCTGAATGGTATCCATAGGAATTTTTGCCTAATCCCGGTAGATGATTATCTGGAAAGCCACCCGGCACTAAACCAATAGCTAGCATAAATCATATAACACGTTATTTTTTACTTTTTTAGCAACTTATTGTGACGGTAATAAATAGAGGATATTCATGTTTTTTCTATAAATACATGATTTATTTTCATCGAGTGGTATGAAAATACATATTTCATGAGTGGCGGTAGCCACGAGTGAAATATGGTAATTTTCATGCCACAAGATGAAAATAAATCATGTATTTATAGAAAAAACTTGAATTTTTTGTTTATTATATACATTTTTCTCTTTCTGGACATTAAAATTTGAAAGACTTTCCCTTAAATTTTGAGTACTGGCAGAATTTAAAAGAAAGTAGTCCGGCAAGACACCAGTGAAAATACGGAAAATATGTTTCACTGCAGTGAAAAATAAATTTTTACAGTGAAAATACGGAAAATGAAAATACGCATTTTATTTCATCAATATCTCTCAATATTTCATTTAAAAGTATATAATAAATCAACATATTTTTCAACCTTGATTAAGAAAGTAAAAAAAAAAAAACAAAAAAAAGCAACAAAAAAAACTTACCCAACTTTTTTTCATTTATGGTAACACATGTCAATAAATCATGAACAATATTTGAATTAAAAGGAAATGGTTGGACAATATCGTTGATTGATATGAGCAAAATTGAAATTACTTTTCAAATGTCAACAAACTAACTTCACAAGCCAGGTGATTATATATACAATAATGATATTTATATTACCTAATGATCCGCTTTTACCCATGCTTAATATCTCAATTTCAATGAATGTGTCACCTCTTATAGTCTCCTTGAACACATACAATCCAACGCCAGAACTTTGATATGCCGTGAAACTGTATAAAAGTGAAAACATATATATCACTCGAAAACATGCAAATCATTAAGAAATAATATGAACAACTGTTTACATATCTGTTTTTTTTTCATTGTGTTTTGAACCATGCCTATTCGCTGGTACATCAAATATCATTACTTATTTAGTATCTATTTGTATTTGATGAAAACATTAGTTATTTTTAACTTTTATATAAAAGTTCTTGTGATTATCTTGTTATAAATACGTTGCAAACATAAACATAATATTTTTAGCAATACTGTTTGTCTATATTATTCATATGCATGTTTTATAAGAAAAACAAATGGATATATACATTTAAACACGGTATTTTTTTAGAGTTTTTAAATAAGTAAACGTATATAATATACATTTTTATATCACTTTTTTAAATTAAACATAATTTTACACAATCCTGTGAAATTTCTAAATCAAAATAAATGTGTCAGATTTCAATAATATTTCATGTTAAATAAAGTCCTTTAAGTGTTATTTGCATCTGTATAACAAATATATAAATGATTTGAATAAAAAGATGTCATCAAATACATTTAAGTTGTATAATAAATACCTTAGACATTCGCCATCTATATTAAGATTTTTGCAAACCAGTTGTCTGTTGAGTAGTGGCTGCAAATGAAAAACACAATTAATTCGTTAACGAAACTTTAATGAACTACTGCTACATCTATATTTAAACAAAGAAAATTATACATGTGACATCATTTTTTTAATAAACAACTAACCTTTTGCGTTATCTAATATAAGCAACATTTGAATAAAACATACATTTAATTGAATTCTCACGTAACTACCCATTCGCTCTTTTTGTGTTGTTTATCAGACACCAGATCCGTGTCAATTTAATGTTGTTATATGGAGACAGAATATGCGCTCTTTGTATGAAAACTTGTTTGAAGGAACATCTTACATTCATAGATTTTTACGACGATACATCACTTCTTTTTCGCCAAAAGTGGCTAGCGTTTAAAAGACCCCAGCATTTTCTAATAATGTTTAACATTGATGTTTTTTGTTGATATTTAACATTTAAGCAAGTCAATACATAAGTAGTAGATGTCTGGTTGTATATGTAATACTTTTCATAAGCATTATGAACTTATCTTTTAAGATTATTATATCTAATGATCAAATTATCCCTTTTGTTATTACCAAATTATTTACGTGTTGCAGTTAAAATGTATGCAAAGTCTAAAAGTACGTATAGGCTCAACATCAAACGCATAATATAAAATCCACAAACTTTATCAAAATGATAATTCATGTCAATTATAATAAAATCGATCATTTATTTTTAAATTACCGAATAAGAATTAGAATGTTTCGTAAAATACACTTTGCACTTTTAAAATGGTATTGTATATAATATATATTATATATAATGTTGTATAAAATATATGTAACAGTTTCAGTTCAACACGCATGTTATTCGGTATATTATACCTCAGCATGATTGTTATTACTTCTCTTCTTGGTATTAATTTCAACTATAAATATATATCGGATAAACATTTTGGATTGAACTTACATGTTATTTATCTGAACATGAATTAAATTATAACTATATTGCCTGAATGGTATTGACACATTCATTTTTACATCGATTAATCAATTGAATAAAAAGAAAATTATTTGAAAATTGAATGAATTGTACAATCTTTAAACGCATAAGTATCTAATATACATATTTCCGAAGATCTTTTATGCGGTACATCTGGTGAATAATGATTATTGTTTTTTTTATAAACGTAGCAAAACCACATTTAAGGCTTATGCATCTCAAGCACATTATGTCCATATTGTTCTATGTTTTTAAAAAATGTCAAACATGTAGTTGTTTGACTTGCATACAAAATTCTCATTCCCTAGAATTATACCGTTGCCAACAAAGTAAAGGAGAAAAAAAAGAGGGCCCATAAATGTGGCAAATGACTATTTTTGATTTTTGTTGAACTGTAACAAGATAACAAAATCAAAAAAGGTTTAGATCAACGACATTGATAGCATTCCTGATAACCTATTGCAATATAACAAGTATAGTTTGGTCATGATAATAGAATGAAATAAAATAGTCCACTGACAAGGATAGTCGGTGTCTTATAGAACATAGCATATTAATAATAATTATGCAAATTTATTCATAGCATATCATTTCCAAATATGTGTCATTAAGTTCGGTATCATTTATAAAAATAAGTTTCACAATTCTATGCCCAAAACCAAGAAGTAAATAACTTAAAACTTATTTTTTTGGAACTAAATATTCGTAATTTTAAATATTCTTTATAAATTTTGTACCACGGAAACACACAATCAATAATCAGAATTTTATATTTAAATGGTGACTTTATAATAAACTAAATATTATTTCAATTTATTTAAACAACCAAAAATTAAAAGTTATTGTTAAAAATTACCTTAAGAAATGTCATTATTATACTGCCAATCACAACAAAATAGTTTTAAGATGTCAACTTAAAATTTCATCCATCAAGCACAATTTTCTGCCTTAAAACATTTAAGATATTAAATAAACTCACTTGAAGCTTTTTGGGGCGCAAATGGGCCTCTATCGATATTCTCTTGTAGACGTTTCTGCCACTTTCCCCTTCTCTATTACCAATTACAACGTCCTTCAAGATTAGATAAATCAAAATACTATTTGACATAAAGAAACAGTATTATGATGTTAGGTCTATTATTAATTATATTAAAAAAACACCAATGTAAGTAATGCAAATTACAAAGACTTGATATGAAATCTCATATATAGTATCACCCGTGCGTGTTGACTTGAATATATAGCAAACTGAACAATTAAGCATGATATGAACATTTTTATTAAAGATCGTTTATTAAGTATTTTTTAAACATGCCTATCAATCAAATTTATCAAAAGTGTTCGCTAAAACAATGTTAAAAAGTATAACTTACCAATCTGTGTGTTTCTGTTTACACTTTGTGCTTGCTACATTATAAATAAAGACGATATTTAAATCGAAAATTGTCCTCTTTCATCATCTTATTAGAATGATTTCTTTGAATGATCTTGATACAAAATAAATGTATGAGACAATTGTATTTAATAAAAGCATTTTTTAAAGCAATTTTTTAATATTTTTCCAAGAACAGCAGAACTAATGTATAATTATTGTAACAAGATCATGAGTTCATCTTAGAAGATATTCTGAGTCTTTAAGAAAAAAAAGTAATAATCCAGTTAAATAAAATAAAGCAATTATTCTGCGATTTTCGTATCAATGTGAACATCGCTTACATAGATATCAGATTGCCCTTTGTAGCAAAAAATAGGTCATTGTATCGGCTTATGCATCTTTGGAAGTTGGGTACATATATAACATGTAATTCCCTGTATTCAAAAAAACTTACTACTGTTTTACCTGTATATCAACCTTATGCAAACTATTTACGTGTAATTTTTCTCAAGGGGATAATATATAAACATGGGAATTTAATCAGACTACAACCCACTATTAAGAACATGAATCCCATTTTATGGAAAGATGGTATTTCAATTTTAAGCTGTTAGGTGACTTATGTGTTCCAAATGAAGCATATTTAAAATTTTGTTTTTGTCTGGGCATTAAATTTGCCGCTAAAAAACCGTCACATGAGAATTTTTTATATATAATCCGCATTAAAAAGGTCTTGTTGTTATAATAACAGTCTATCAATTATATTACTTTGGCTTACCCTGTATGTTCCCTTATTTGTTCTTTGGTTCTGAAAGTAAAAGAGGCTACCATGTTGTCATCACTTTGAAATTTCTCAAAGGAAAGCTACACCACCTTTAAATTAGGGGTTTTTTTAATAAATCGGACTGAACCTGAAGGTAAAAGGGATCTTTATCAGCTGAATTAGATTGTTTAAATTCCTGTTGATGGTGTTCACCTAAAATGAATAATTATAACATTAAAATAATCTCGTAAATTAAATATTATTTCTTAAATGATGATAGCCGAACAACGTGTAGCATTAAACTTAACTACAAAAAAAGAGGCAATTGTTCATGTTCAAATAACGAAAATCGTTACAGGTACCAGATGATATTTAAACGATTTTAAAGTATGTTTACGTGATGATCATTTGCAACAGTTACGTTTTTAGTTTTTATTAATCTTTTTCGTATTATTATAATATGCATCATAAAAAGACATTTATGAGTAAACGAAAAACTTACTCCGTTCAAACGGCTGTTCGATGAGCATCCCAATCACCTTGCTTTCTGTTATTGTTTGTGCTAGAATTTTGTCTTCTATGAACTTATACTGAGTCACGTGATTTTTGTTTCTTAAAGTTTCAAAATGCTCCTGGGTCTTTTCACTTCTGGCTTTATTAGCATGGCTGCTACAAAGAGGTTATTTTGGAGTGTCACTTTTTGACTCCAGTTCATTGTTTTGGCGTGTTTCAATTCAGCTATTAATTTTCGTCGATTATCCTTCTGTAAATCTTCCGTTTTCGTCTTGTCATTCAAAAATAATGTCCTTCGCCTGATCAAGAACCTTCTTTTTTCTTTTATGTATACGTTCAATTACATGATCTGTGAATGCCTCTACGTCGCTAACAAATTTCTCATAGAACTCGTTAAGCTGTTTTCGGTTGCTCTCTATCAATGATAGACTGTCTTCAGCCTCTTTCATGCATTTATTCATCTCCTTTCTAAATGTTCTAAGTTCTTGACTGTTATCATATGCAGCAGCCTTGTCACGGATATGTTCCAACTTTGCATCCATTATGATATACAAGAATGCATTCTGCACAGCCAACTTGGTCGTGCTTTGGACATAGAATTTCACAAATTCTCCAATGTGCTCTTGGCATGTTTCATACGTATCACCGACCGTTTACCGTTACTGGATTCGAATTCATCGACTCTTACTAAGGATGAAAATTTCTACTAATTTTACGTCCTTTGTGTTTCACGAAACATGAGTTACAAAAGTAAAACTTCACATTCTACGCAAAAACCCATCCGCATATGTTGTTATGTCAAAATCTTCACATAAACAACACAGTTTTGCATCTTTGTCCTTCGACACTTTTTGACCAGGAACTTCCATAATGTTGTAACAACAACACCGTTCCTATAAGTCATAAAATAAAAAAGCAGCATTCATAAATAGTTCATCTTTAAAAACAACTTGATATATATTTGTATCTTTTGTATATATTTTGTTTTCTGTATATACAAAACATACCTTAATGATAACATATCACTAATTGTGTATGTTTATGAGTAACAATCTTTGATACTATCATAAAATAAGTGCTAAATTGATCTAAAAAACCATGCTGTAACTGAATTTCTCCAATAAAATTTTATGGAAGTACGTGGAGGAATATCTGTATGTAAGTTAATGATTATTTGCTCAAAGGCAGAATTCTCAAAAGAACTAATGAAATAAAGAGAACATTACATATCATAATTTCGTTTTGTCTTTTCCTTATATAAATATGGTATAAAGCTATTGTTTTGAATTTATATTTAGTAAAATGGAATAGATTTGTGCAAAAAATTTACTGATATACATAGTGTAACATTCCCGTTGTTATTTGTTGGTCATGGTTAAATTATATGTTAAATGCAAAATATGAATATAACAAGTCAGTAGATTTTAATTTCAAGCTTGATTGTTTACTTCAAAGGATTACATACGGCCTTCGGTGTATTAGTTCAGGTACAAATGAGCCCTAGAATAAATCAAACAACGTTCTGCATAAACATTTTGACACAATTAAGTAATGGAGAGCTTACAAAACAGCTGTTCATGTGTGTGAAGTTACGGGACTATTTTGCTATTCTGTAATTGACTCATGAATAGAAATTTCTTTTGTAAAACAGTCATACATGTATATGAACGATATTGAATTGTACATGTTTATGACTCACGGCTTATTTAAGAAGCATATTTTCTGATTTATGTGCTATTTTTTTTTATTTGACTTGATCGTTTACATATTATTTTTTGAAGGAATTACTTCGGAAGATCATCCCCAATAATTAAAATAAAAGGAATAATTTTTACATATTAAAGGACATTTATCCGATTTATAGCAAACCTAAAAGCTGGTTCTCTATTTAAAGAACAATTTGTATATTTATATTTGATATAAATGTTGTATTGATACACATTTTGAAAACATGTGTCAAAATTAATAATTAGCCGTTATTGTCGTACCGCAGTTTTGAGTTGAATTACAAAACGTATATTCATTCATTGGAACAAATAGTATTGTTTAATGCGCGCCATTGAATTTATATGAAGCGACATTCACCGGAAATACAATCCACAACGTCATCCTGTTTCCATTGTAGCGCGGGAAAAAGACGCACGTAATCAATATGATGTCTGACGTACAAACACTTCTCGTAAGCTGTGAAAACCAAGGCAGTTAATGTTATACTCGTCATTGCAGTGTTACTTTTATCTATGACATTTTATTCGGGATAAGTGTCATAAAAAACAAAACATACACATTATTTTGATGTGTAAGATATAAAAAAAGATACAATTTATGACCAATGGATCTGATTCTCCTTCTATTCTTAGATTAATTTTTGAACAATCCAATCCAGCTAGTGAATATGATATAATACCCGGTGAATATTGATTTAATAAAATGTTTTGTTCACTACTGTTTTGACCAATGAGATTGCAGATATATTAGATCATATAATAATCAAATTTATTGTAAGATCTATAAAAGCTTTAAAATGTCTTATTCAGTTTGGTTAAGATTTAACTTTCGTTAAAAAAGTAAATATCCGGGTATATTTTTCTAAAAATAGACTTTCTGAGTATATTCACCGTGTTTGTCTTTTAACTTATTAACGACAGCGTGGGTTATTGACACTGTGTATTCTTACTTTACCCACATTCACACACAATCCGGCTTTTAGAGAAATTTGTTTTTGACAAGTATTAAGAATATTTTAAGAAGCAAAACTGGTAAAACAACGTTTACGATTGCTCGCATTAATGCATGCGCAACCGGTGACTTGTTTTGTTAATATTGTATGGTCAAACAATGATAACGTGTTTACGTACATTGACTTGTGTAGAGAGATTACGACATCTTCAAATTGTGGTAGCCGGTGGTCTGTAAATGATAACAAATGTATAAATGTGTGTCTCTATTAAAATTTCTTTTGTCTCTATCGATAAACTATATATCAACTGTACAGTAATAACGACTTTCATTTTGATCAAACTTAAACACTTAATTTATCTACTCTTTTTTCTTTCTACATCTTTTTAAATTTGCGTTATATATGCTAGACAGATTGTACATATTTTATAGTATCAAACTAGTAGTTACCTCGTTATCTAACTGTCCTTGTTAATTATAACTGAGCTATCAGTTTGACCTATCAATTGACACCCTCAAAACAGACCTAATATTTGCAATTATATATACATGATATGGTATAAATGTGAAATTTCAAAATAATTTGACACATTTATGTGACAAACTTAAGTATAATCTGTTATTTATTGAAACATTTAAGTTTCTGCAATAAATCTAGGTTACCAAAAAGTAAACTTAAATGTAAGTAATAAAAGCGTGCCTGTCAAACAACTATTCAGATGTAAGATTGAGTGATAATAAGTTATTTCTTTGTTTACCAAAATCGAGGCAATTCCATTGTCATAAAGCAAAATGGTACTATATACATGTAATATTATTTTGTATTAATGGACGAAGCAAAAATGAACAAAATAATTGGCATGAAAATGACAAATTCATAGCAATTTATCTATTGCAACGAAAAATTAAAGTAACGCATTTGTTTTATTAACACCAAAAAAAAAAAATTGCAACCTAAAAGAAAATTGTCCTTAAGGTTGAATAATCATTTTTCTTTTATGCTTGATTTTGTATCTTGACATTATGTCACAAACAGCTATCTAATTCAATATTCTAATTGCAGAGGATTTCAAATCATTAAATTTAGTGAACTAAATATATTATTTATTTCATTTTAAAAAATAAACGTGAAATAGTATACCCCTGACATTTTCTAATTATATAGAAAATAAACTTACTTTGATAAGTTTACAGTTATATTACCTTAGCTAAGTTAGTGCACAAGTACCTTTGATATAATGAATGAATGAAACCCCGATGACCCCTAAGCTAGTTTCATTGCTTAATCACAAGAACAAATTCAAAGACCCCAAGGCGTTTGAACCCATAGTAATCAGGGACGGGTGGTTTAAATACAATGATCGGAATTATTCTAAATCTGACGGTATCTGACACTCTTTGATAAAAATCTAGGATATTATTTGATATTATATGAGGAAGATAAACAAAACTCTCCCAGATTTACCGCAAAATGTTGCTATCATTTGAAGATGATAATTATGATGGAGAAAATGATGTTAAAACTTAATTTAAACAACTAAAAGTAATAAAGTAATTTTAAAAAAAATACTTAGCGTAATTTGATTAAAATTGTCTTACCTGTTTATTCGTATCCTTTAGGTTGCTGTTTGGGCAGGTTTTATAAATCATTAACTGATAGTGTGACTTATACATCGACCAGTATCTATAGATAATCATTTATCATGTACTCTCATTACACTTTACATTATGGGTCGATTTTTATAATCTTTTCGATGACAATATTATTAAACTATTTTAGTCCTTTTTAGATTACATTTTAAGCGACCATGTTAAATTGTTATAAATTTGACACCCTTTTAAAGTACGCAGTAATTGACGATGTGAAAAAGTAGCACTTGTGGATGTATAATATTAAAACTGTACTTACCGTTGTGGTATAATCGTCAGTTTCAAAAGCTTTATTTGTGCTTTCGACGCTTTTATACTGGACGTTTCAGTTAGTTTCCAAAAGATGTTACTTATCATATTACAATTAAAATAATAAACATTTATTTGTCTGATCTACTTTGTTTTTGGTGCTGCCTGATCAAGCGTTAAACTTTATAATAAAAACACATTTTAGTAATATAGTTTACAATGTTTGGAAAAAACTCTTGATGTTTAATTGAATAAACGATATGATTTCTTTTCTAGATGACCTGTGTTTCTTAAAATCTTTTAAATGCAATTGATTTGCTTACGTTGGTTTTTTATGTGTGTGAAAAGTTAATTGGGAGAGATAGAAAATTAGTACAATCAATATAAAATAATGATAACCATAACACATTGAAATATGTATTGCATATACATTTAAAAAGGTACACAAGGTAAAATTAGACAGCTTATTCTGAACTTTAACGGTTTATATTATTATATAAACATTTAATATAAAGCGGGAATCTTACTGTCTTTCACCATGTAAAGAGTCGTCGGTATAAAATGGATACAAAGTCAATGTGTTCTTAAAATCGTTGGAATGTCATTGTGTGTGTTTTTTCCTAGTTTTATTTGTTTCCATAGCTCGGCACATTTGTATTTTTTCTCTTTGCTTTTGACATTGAATACATGTTTTTTTTTTATGATATATCTTTTTTGCAATGACTTGTAATTAGGCATCGCTTCATCTGCACTTTATCAACATAATACATAAGGTAAGGTAACACTTCAAGATAAACACTGGATTATAAATGCTATGTACGAAAGCAACAAACATGTAAACATTGCAAAAACGAGAATTTTAAACCGATTTTGAATTTAGATATATTCAATATTGTACTCGTACATTAATTTACCTGCAACTGAAATTCTATATAGTGAGTGTTTTGTATTGATAACAGTAGATACACGTCACATCTTTATTTCATGAAACTGCTATATTAGTTATTGCTTTAACGCATAAATATATACGTGTGAGAGAGAAAGGCCGAATGTCTGTCCATTTCCGAGAAATAATGGAGACAATGCATTTCCTAGCTTTCAGAAAGTGCTTTAATGATCATTGTTTTACGAAGCATTAACATTTAAATAACAATTTGATATGACGATTTCCTAGCTATACTGGTGGAGGAAAAAATGCTGACACAATGAAATAATTGAGAGTCTACACAAAAAGCTGATTATGTGTATAGTAACGGGATAAAGTTTTATTTTGTAATTGACTTCGTCAATCAAATAATCTGCAGCAATTTTGAAAAATATCAAACATGACTTTGAATGTCATTAATCAATTAAAATGTATTGACAAATTTCAGTGTAATGTTTTGGATGCTTGCGCTGAAATTTACGTAATGCATCAGAGGCAATGTTTCGTAAATATTTGAAAATGAGTTATTTCAAATGTTCGTCTCCATTAAAAGACAGTACATATCTAAAGTTGTTTATCTTATATGTGTCAACATCTTTAAGCTGGTATTCTGCGTCAATAACACTTTGATTATGTTTTCTATTGGTATTTATGTTGAAACGAAAACATATACCAATTTGTAACTGAATTTGAAAATAGGCATTATGTGTACATTCGTATTGCACTTTGCACTGAATTACAAAAAATATCAACAATTCATACATATTTTATTATTCAATATATTCAAAGTGATCAGTCATTTTTAAGATGAGTGATACCAGTAATATGTATACGATATTCGCTAAATACACAATATTTATCATGAATATACACAATTTTAATGTGTTTTCTCTGTTCTTATACATTGGTTTTCCTACCCGAAACATCATTGACTTCGTGTACAATGTCCAAAATACATTTATTGATTTCTAGGTAAACCATAACTATTATTAAATAAAACGTATTTGACTCTTTCAAAATATTTGTCGTATAATAAGTATTGACCACTGTTTGATTTGATAACACAGCTCCTCGTATTTGTATTTCAACATTAGGCTATAAAGAACGTCTACATTATAACAATAATTCACAACGACACATACAGTTGGAGCATAGTATTGATTGTAGAAGAGATATTTGAATATCAAGTAAATGACGACAAATACACTATGGTAAGAATTGTTAGATTAACTGTTGCATTTAGCTAGCTGATATATCTCGAATATTAATATTATCTTTCCTGTTATTTTCCCTTATTCAAACACAAGCGGATATAGTTCTGTTGCAAATGACAGACGAGAAATCTTTATAATCAAGTTATCTTGTTATTGCTTGAATGTATGTAACATAATGTAAAAAATCAACATTGAACATCATCTGATTAATGAATGAAGTAAATTATTTGTTTACATATGTACTCTATTTATTTCCTGGTGCGTTTGACGAGTATACATTTTATGATGTTTAAACATTTTTTTCATAAAACACCATTGATTATATTTTTACAATTCAAGTGTTTCATTTTGAGTATTTATCGTTCAAACAGAAATATCACGTATAAAAAGTTAACAAATGTAAGTTACCATCTTTTTATTTTTTTCAAAATTTTACTCGTTTAATTATGTTTAATAATGTATTTAGAGCATGTTAATCTTGAACAACCGTAGCTCTTAACATGTAAAGAAATATGTATTTGGATTCCATAAACAATACTAAACTAAAATTATATAAAACGATAGTTTATCAAAAATAATCATAAAGTAAATGGGCTTTATAAATGTACAAGCGTGTATAGTTATCTGGTATAATTGCAATATCAGATATTGGTTTCCTGACAAACAATCGTCAAACCTCTTTTTAAATACAAGGCGATATATTTGCAGAAAAAAATGAAGGAAAACGACTAAGAAACAGTCGTTATCTAATTATCTAAAACCAAAGCTTTCAGTAGTATTTTTTTATACATTAACCAGCTTAATGTAATTATTTCAAAACCATGAAGCTATTTTTGTAGAATTGATATAATCAAATATAATAATACATATATTTAACTAGAAATTATAAATTTAATTATAAGGTTATTAAGGAATTATATAAATTTTCGGCACCTATTCGGTACGAAAACGCAGTAATAACCCTTGAAATTGAAGCATATTCGAACCGCCTGGAACAAAAGGTTGCTAATATATTCACTTAAAGGCCCGTTGAGCATACACACTACTATCATATAATTACTTATTTTTGTGCCCCCACGTTAGTGGCGGGCATTTAGATTTACCCTTGTCCGTCCGTCCTTCCGTCCGTCCGTCTGTCCGTCCGTCCTTCCGTCCGTCCGTCCGTTCACTTTTGTGTCGCACGTAACTCAAAAAGTATTTGACCTAGAGTCATGAAACTTTACAGGAATGTTGATCAGCATGTGTAGTTGTGCACCTGGGTATTTTCGTCTGGCTATTTTTAGTATTTTCAGAGATATTGCCCTTGACTTAGTAAAATTTTGCAATTTTCAACTTGTGTCGCATGTAACTCCAAAAGTATTTGACATACAGTCATGAAACTTTACAGGAATGTTGATCAGCGTGTGTAGTTGTGCACCTGGGTATTTTCGTCTGGATATTTTTAGTATTTTTGAAAGTTATTGCCCTTGACTTAGTAAAATTTTTGCAATTTTCAACTTGTGTCGCATGTTAACTCAAAAGAATTTGACCTAGAGTCATGAAACTTTACAGGAATGTTAATCAGCATGTGAAGTTGTGCACCTGGGTATTTTCGTCTGGATATTTTTAGTATTTTCAGAGTTATTGCCCTTGACTTAGTAAAATTTTGCAATTTTCAACTTGTGTCGCATGTAACTCAAAAAGTATTTGACCTAGAGTCATGAAACTTTACAGGAATGTTGATTCAGCATGTGTAGTTTGTGCACCTGGGTATTTTTGTGTGCATATTTTTTAGTATTTTTAGAGTTGTTGCCCTTGACTTAGTAAAAATTTTGCAATTTTTAACTTGTGTCGCACATAACTCAAAAAAGTATTTGACCTAGAGTCATGAAACTTTACAGGAATGTTGATCAGCATGTGTAGTTGTGCACCTGGTATTTTCGTCTGGATATTTTTAGTATTTTCAGAGTTATTGCCCTTGACTTAGTAAAATTTGGCAATTTTCAACATGTGGCGCACATAACTCAAAAAGTATTTGACGTCATGTAACTTTAGAGGAATATTGATCAGCATGTGCAGTTGTGCACCAGGTATTTTCGTCTGGATTTATTTAGTATTTTTAGAGTTATTTGCCCTTCACGTAGAAAATTTTGCAATTTTCAACTTGTGTCGCAAGTTTTCTCAAAAAGGATTTGACATAGTCAATAAACCTTATGGGCAGGTTGCTCAGCATATTTTAGATTTGCACCTGGGGTTTGGCTTGTGGATTTATCCAGTATTTGTAGAGTTATTTCCCTTGACTTAGTAAAAAGATTGACAGAACAGTGTCGCGGTGGGGGCACCCGTGTCCTATGGACACATTTCTAGTTTTTTTTAATTTTCGTATTTATGTTACAGTCACCAACAAATTACTAATTGACTAACTTGATAAATGAACTTTCTTTTGTTCTTAATATCTCGTTTGTAATTGGTATTATTGTAATGATTAAGCATTTTGCATTGCTATCAACAGTTTAATTTGTTAACATTCTGCTACCTTAAAGACACATGCTGTTAAGAAGAACTTTATTTTTTCATTTGTTGAACATATAATATGTTCAAAATCAATTATATCAACATTATAAAGCAAATATTTGACGTTTCTTAAAAAAAACAAGATGTGTTTTGATGTCTGAGTCATAATGTGCCTTTGAATCTGTTTCATTCTTGAGTAGATTGAGTATAGTAACATTTTAGTTAGCTGACAGAATGTGAAAGAGACTATATTGGATAGAAGTTTAGTGAATATTTCGATAGAACAATTTTTATTTTAAAAAAATGGTGGTTTGTTTCTGGAAGTTCACAATGACCCAGTAGTGTGTTTTTAATGTTCTGTCTGAATCGGTGACCACGTTAAAAAGGGCAATCAGTTCAGTGCATAGAATACTTGTCTAATGTCTGTATAGAACATGGGTCATTTTATTCACATGTTACTACTCAGAAGACATTTGAAAGTAAATAAAAAAGGTGCAGTTCTGCGGATAGGTCTTTCCAGTTTCTTTCACGTGAATGTAGAAAAGCTTTATAATAAGGATTTGTTCCTGTGCTTGTGCCCTTTATATCGTTTGAATTTTGAAGAGACTATACCGCAATGTTTCCATTGTAGAAGGTTGAAGCGATATAGGAAATAGTTCATTGTTTTCATTTAGCAAAAAATAAAACAATGCAATTTATTATTTTATAGTCTAAGTATTCGCTGCAGTCTAAATATTTGCAAAGAAAGGCTCCTTGATAGGAAAGCGTTAATGCAAAAGTAATATTTACCACATCCAATGCCATTTCTAAAGGCTTCGTATCTCTTGGTTAATTGCAAGTTCATTTGCCTTGTATTGAGTACAATGAAGACAACAACGGCGTATTCTAGAATATTAAAAATCTAATGTAAGACACATCAAGTCTTTTTTAGAAATAGTTGGTTTTGCAAAGCAACTGGTGGAGAGAAAAAAGGTTTAGGCTTTTTACGTATACTTGATATTGGTTTCATATTTAGAATGATTGGACATGACAAGGGCCTTGCTTCTCGTAATCAAGCACACTTATGCGTGTATTAGTGACATTATTTATTCTTACGTATGATAATGATTTTACCTACACACAAAAAAAATAATCCGGCTACTAAATAAATTTAATTTTGGAAATTGTTAGGACTGGTTTTAACAAGCAATATTGATACAAACAGTGTTTAAGGTTCCTTGCATGTTAATGCTTGCGCGATTGGTAGTTAATCTGGATAGTTCTGGATGATCAAAGAATTATAACGTGAGTACGTACATTAACTTGTGTAGAGAGCTCACAATTAAAGCATTTTCAAATTGTGATAGCCAGTACAATAAATAATATTGCTAATTTTAACGATTAACCCACCAATAGCCTTATGCCAAGCAATTGGACTTCAAAATTCAAAACGAAAGTTCAATCAATATAAAATATCGTATTAAAACGCTGAACAATATATAGTTTATGTATGTAATACATGTATGTATAATGGGATAGCATGTTCTAATCTATAAACTTGTTATATTGCGAAAGTCGAGCACTTAAATTATATAGATGTAGAACGGTGCTTTGAAGTATGAGTATATATTTTATTTTCCAATATACGCAACGAACTCAATAGTGCTATTTATTTGTCATATATTTTCTATAGTGGTACTAACTCGCATTATGCTATTTAAGAAGATTGATAAATGGAAAAAGTTATGTTCAAGTGTCGTAATCGAATAAGGCCATTTTACAAAGCGGTCGGTAAACGATAACAAATGTATACATTTGTATATCATTCTACTAAACTGATTTATATATCTCCATCAATTACATAATTGCATATATTTACTGTAAAGTTAGATCGACTTACGTTTTGATCAAACTGGACAACCAACTTTAACTACAAAATTGAAGTTTTAATAATTCTATTTTTTTATTTGCGGTCTATATGCTAGACAGATTGTACACATTTTATAGTATCAAACTTCGTTATTTTACTGTCCTAGTTAACTATATCTGAGTTATCAGTTTGAACTGTAAATTGACATCTTTAAAACAAACGAATATATACATGACATGGTGTAAATGTTAAATTTCAAACTAATTTGACACTTATATAAGGCAATTAAGTTCCTACAATTAATCTAGTATACCGAATAGAAATATTAAATTTATTTATAAGTAATATAAGCGTGTCTGTAATATTAGCGTGTCTGTATAACCAGTATTCAGATATAAGATTATAGTGATTCAAAGTTATTTCTTTGTTAACGAAAATCAAAGCAATTCCATTGTCTTTAAGAAAAAGGGTAGTAAAGTATTTGTAATATTATTTTGTATTCAAGAGAGAAACAAAAATAGATAAAATTGTTGGCATAAGATGAGACCATGAAATTGACAGATACACAGAGATTTAACTATTGCAACGAGAAATTAAAGTTACGCACTTATTTTATTAACACGAGAAAATGAGAATAATTTGCGACCTAAAAGAAGGTTGTCCTTAAAGTTGAATTATCATATCTTTGTTGTGCTTTAATTTGTATTTTGACATATGTCACAGCTATCTGATTACAGAGAATATTCAAATCATTACACCTCGTGAGCTATTTTTTCCATTTTTATAAAGGAAACGTGAACAAATATAACCCTGACTCTTTATATGTAAAGGACATGTTTACATAAACTTACCTTGATAATTTAAGAGTTTTAGTATCTTAATTTAGTGTTTTTAAGTGAAAACATGTAACTTTGACATTATGATTTTTGTCAAGTTAAATCCCGATGTCCGATATGCTAGCTGTATTGCTTAATCACAATAAACAATTCAAAGACCCAAATGCGTTTGAACCCATAGTAATCAGAAACGAGTGGTTTAAATACAAAGATCGGAATAACTCGGCATTTGACTTCTGGTGACGCCCCTTGATAAAAACCTATGATACTTATTGTTATTTTATGAGGAAGATAAACAAAAGTCGTCAATGTCTACACTCCCGGTTTTGTAGCAAAATATTGCTATCATTTGAAGTTGATATGATGGAGCAAATGATGTTGAAACCTAATTAAAATAACAAAAGTAATTAACATAAATGCTTAGTGTAATTTAATTTAATTTGTCTACCTGTTTATTCGTATCCTCTATGTAGCTGTTCGGGTAGGTTTTAACAATCGTTAACTGATAATGTGTCTGTGTACATCGACCAGTATCTATATATAATGTTGTATCATGTACTCTCATTAAACTTTACGTTATAGGTCGATTAAATTATCTGGTTCAATGACAATATAATTAAACTATTTAGTCCTTTAGATTTATGTAAGCGACCATGTTAAATTGTTATAAATTTGAGACCCTTATAGTAACGCGGTTATTGACGATGTGAACAGATTACATATGAAGCAGTGCCAATGAATATTATAAACTGTCCTACAATTGTGGACTTTTTTCAGTTATATTTATTAATTATGCTTTTGACCGGAAGTTTCAATTACAATTAAAAAATAATATCTGTTTGTCTGATAACTTTGTTTTTGGTGCTGCTGTCTGTTCAAGCGTTCAGACGTTATGATAAAAACACCTTTTGATAATATAGTTTACATATCAATTTCTGACAAAAACTATTGACCTTAAATGGTATAAGCGATATGTTTTTTTACTACATGATCTTCGTTTCTTAAAATCTTAAATGCAATTGGTTCGGTTATATCTGATATCGTGAATAGTTTATGCGCTTATTGTTTTCATAGCGCTAATTATCTATCCGCCTTTTGATAGTTAGGATAGATAGAACATTGTAAACGTAATAATGATAACTATAAAACACTGGAATATGCATTGCATTTACATTTCGGTTAAAATAGAAAACTTACTGTGAACTTTAAGGTTTTATATTCTTATATAAATTTAAGGTATTATATTCATATATAAACACTTAATATATAGCGGTTTGTTACAAGTAAAGCTTAGAGTCGTCAGCAGAATATGGGTACAGAGTCCATGTTCTTCAATTTCAATCTATGCAGGTATTTCATGTTTTTCTTTTCTGTATTTTTGTGTGCTTTTGACATTGAGAACATGTGTTATATCTTTTATTATATTTTATTTTGCAATGACTTGTAATTAGGCATTGTTTCATTTGCACTTTATCAATTATGTTGATAATACATTAGGTAATTATATAAGTAGAACACTTCAAGATGATCCTACACTGGATAATAAAACAATACAATATAATGGGATACATGTTTAAAACTTGATCGCTCAGAATTATATTAAAGAGACTTAACGGAGTTGTTTTCTTATGAATTAACCTAAAATATAGTTTTACACTTACTTCTATGTCGTACATATAATATTTGACAGGATGAGTAACTTCTGTGTAAAATGTTACTTGGTTTCCTTAGGATAGTTATTTTTCTTGTCCAAAATGTACAATAAATGAGAAACGTTAAAAAGCCTTTTACTTAACACAGGAGAAACAAACTGGGATTTTGTTTATTAAACTCTGAGTGTATTTCTTTAAAATGCCTCATTTTTATACTGTTCAAAAAAAGTAATTACACCAACAAAACTAAAATAAAAGACAATTAATAACTTAAATGTGTCTGTGCAATTTTTCAATAATTTATCGGCTATGCCCAAGCGGCCATCTTGTGTTTCTCAAAGAGTACCCTGGTTTGAAATGTCTACAGTAAATTTGTGTAAGCATAAAATGTTGAACTTTTCATTCATATAACTATAATCTATGAGAAATTTTATTTTTGCATACAAAAGGGTCAAATGGTCTGTTCTAAATTACACTGAATAATAAATAGTACAACTAAGTGGAAACTGTTTTACAATTTTTACCTATATAAAAGTAATTAATGAAATAAATGGATAACAAACCTCAATTTATCAGAACCAGTAGTATATGTTCTGGTGTAAACCTATCATATGTATGAATCTTATAAAAAGGAACTAGTTTTGTTATTTTAATATTATAAAAACTATATTCAGAACCTAAGAAGGTTGATAAAATGTTATCTAATAATCAACACCCGTTGCCATTTAAACGCCTTATAGTAGCAATAAAAGTTACAATATGGATACATTGAATTGAACGCAATACGAAACAAGCTTTTTACAAGTTAACTAACAAATCATCGTCTTACCAGAAACTTGATTTACTTTCTAAAATTTTCACAATATAGTGTACACATCTATATATGACAGAAACCTTTAAACTTAAATTATATTTAACTTTAAGATTTAAAAGATGTTAAAAATAAAGTTTGCTTTAAGATAATAAAAGAACTATGCGACTATTGTACGATTATGTTGCCAATAGGCGGGCGTTGGAAAAGCAACAACGCTTTACTTTCATTTTGTGGAAGGGACCTTAAAAAATCATTTCAGAACTGTTCTTACATAGTAGCACCCCTAGTAATCTATATCGGATATATATCTTGCGATATAGTAAAGCATGAAAATACATACATTAGAATGTCATAACGCATAAAACATATTTATACACACAACCATTGAAGCTCCTGAAAAGATGCTACTTCAAAGCGTGTTCTCTAGTACATGAATTAAAAACAAACATCATTAAGGGAAACAGCAACATCAATTGAATTGTCAACTATTTAAACTATAAACGACGATCCAACGGAATTGACATATATAATTGGCTGGGTAAAAGAGTAAAATAACATTATATAAATACACATTGGTTTGTGGGTAAAAGTAAAAATATCATCCCGAGGAAAATACTGTTACCCAAGGGATGATATTTTTTTCTGTTACTAACAAACCCATGTATTATTTTTTTTTTTTTTACCCCGAACAAATACTGTGATGATCTGAATTTGTAAACTAGATCTAAATGTAACAAAAATATACCAAGAGTAGCAGTAACTAAACTGTCCTTACCTTTCAAGTTTTTAGTGTACTGTAGGCCTACTCGAGAAGCTGTTCTTTTATTCTTTAAGCAAGTGATGATATCTACTAGTTATCAACATACAATAAGCTGTGTTTAATTGAGAAAACAAAACACTAACCAATTTATAAGGTTATGATCTGTGAAACCTGATCCTTCTATATCCAGAATATTCTTCGGTTGGTTTTTACAAAGTGCATTTACAAAATAACGATGATATCCTACAGATATCTGTCCTACAACTCTATCCGTAACGTTTTACTGCTTAAAATTGTAAAAAAATCCTTTGTTGCATGCTTTAATCGTCTGCATGTTCCAGTTTGACACAATCTTATTCCCATTACAATTACTTCCGTTGAAAACGGATGTTTACTTTTTGACTATTCAACAAAGGGATATTTTATACGCGAAAAGAACACTAGGGTGCAAAAGACTAAATTTTATGAGAGTCATAGTTACTTTGGTGAAGCCCTAGGCCCTAACGTCGTAAATAAGAATGCATCGAGAGAAAAATGGCGGCGATTTATTTTATTTAGAAAATAGACCACGTGACAAGATTTTATACTGTTAAAAAATACTGTTACATATGTGACAGTTTCTTAGTCACGTGGTACATTTGCATTAACAGTAAGAATAACTCCCTGAGACCTAGGAGAAATTAACATTAAGAAAAACTGTGAGGGGTATTCAAATTAAAATGTTGAACAATGATTAAACAATGCAAAAGAATAGCTAAACCCGGCCAATATATACAACAATTGTGGTACATACAAAAACCCTTACACAAAAGCATATTCAAATGTGTACAGAGTGCGGCATGCAAAACATGAGTTACATAGTAAAATTAATTATAGCATCAACTATGATCAATATAAGAAGAGAGGTGAAGAATAGTAATGAGTAGCCAATTGTTGGTGGCGGGGAGGTTGTGGTTCAAACTGTATAATTCAGTGTGTGTTACACAAGCATTTTCCAAGAAGTGAATCGCACTGAACTATAACGTTAAGGGAAGTAACTCAATTTACCTTCATTTTTTTAGTCATACTTTATTTCCCTGACAGAGACACACGTACATAATAGGCATACTAGTCTTTACACAAATTATTTTAAACTTAGCATTTAAAAGTATTTTTTTCACACAATCATTTGAAACTCCTGATAGGATACCATTTCGAAGCATGTTCTTTAGAACATGAACTAAAAAAATACATCATAACGGGAAGTAACAACAGCAATTGAATTGTGCTTAGTCATTTATTTAATCAGTAGATGATGATTCAACAAAATTGACATATATAATTGGATGGTTAAAACAGTACAATAACATAACATACATTTATATTTACACAATGACTTAACAATATTATTTAGCTTAACCAAGATAATATACCTTATATATACCATGTACAAGATAATGTATTTATAACTATAGATGTAAACATTCGCTCCAAATGTATTTTTAAAACTTATCGTAATGTATCTACTATATTCTGTTTTATTTCCGAAACAATTCTTGAATGTCCTACATTTTTCTAGAATGAATATTTCCATTGAATACTAGCTTGGCAGTGATACTCACAATAACTGCCTTTAAAATTGCATAGGACTACAAATCATACTTAGCTGACATGCTATGTATATACGATTTAGACACACATCTTGTCTGATGAGTAACATCTATAATAACCCCATTGTGAAATTGTATAAGAATAGGTATATCAAATATTATAAATAATAAATAACACATTCTATATAAGAAATAATCTTAAATTGAATTGACGGATCATTAATTAAGCAAGCTACCTAAAGCTTTTTTTATTTTATTTTAGTCAAATGATGTCAATTTATAACAAAAAGTTCATATCGACGTGAGGCTGGTCAGAGACTTTACTTTTTTATAAAAACAGTCTGGTTTGTACCGTTTTGGCGTAATTTCCAGTTCGTCTCATTATTTATTTATTTATTTATTTATTGAATGATTTTCATCTACAATTAGTTTCAACATTGGATCTGGAAATAAGTCGGTTAATAACAATACATACGAGTATGTTTAACATTTATATATTATTTGTGTCTTTTTTGATAACTTTATAAATACGGATGTACATTATATAGTAAAGAGGTTAAGTATATAGTAACAAAACTGTTGATCTTAAACTTGATGTTTGAGCTTATGATTTAAATAATTTTATTATATTATCTTTCTTTCTAACATTCCTCTACATACAAACATACTTATCAATTTGTATTAATGCTCATTTCAATTTCCATACAACACATCTGTTTAGCATTTAAACAGTATAGAAACTATGTACCGAGTGGATGTTCATCTTAAGTTGACGAGTACAGGAGCAAATTATTGAGAAACATGTTTTTTTTTATTTCGTTCTTTATAAATATATGTAAACAGAACGACAATATCATGATAAAACGGGTTGGGATTTTTAAAATGTTGGGGAACATCGTCATCAACATCACCATCATTACCATCTTTACCATTATCGTCATCATTCCGACCGATGTTCTCATACAAACATCATCATCAATTTAAGAATCATCATTCATTCACGTCATCATCATCTTTATTTTGTGGCCGTCATAAAGTTATATTCAATTTCACCAGCATACATATTTTCAACATCATCATAATATCATCACATTCCGCTCACTCTGTTCAAAAGGAAAAAAAAATAAATATCGGATTTTAAATACCGGGGTGATTGTTTGATCAGGAGTAGGCGACATTTATTCGTGGCAACTGATCTCGGATATTGAATCTTATTGTCATTTCTCACTTACTGCTGACTAAATATAAGATTTATAGTCAATCACTTGAACTATATAAATTAAACATTATTTGTCATAATCACAACTACCCTCATTATCAGCATCATCATAAACACACAAATATCATCATCATCATCATCATCGAACTAATTTGTATTCAAACAATCATTATAATTGTTAAAGTTGCCGCCCGGTCATCATCATCAACTCACCAACATCATTATCATCTCACTTATATGAAATTAACAAAACAATTACATTACATATTTTTAGCGGTCTACAATTAACGCAATCTCTTTCATATTTAGAATATACAAGCGTCAATTAAGACAATGTTTTTTTTGGGGGGACAGGTATGGGCGAATATCAGGAATCATATATGATGATATAACCAGGCAAAAAATATATACATATAAACTTGATAAACAAAACGAATGGACTAATATGACGAATTCAATAAATGTGCATAATTTGTAACAATAGCACATCCAAACATTTCAATGATCCGATTATGTACTCGCGGCGTTGAATGCGTTCTCGTATTCTTTAGCATATTACCAAATTATCAAATTATTTAAATGAACCTGAATTTATTGTTTTCTTTTTTACTTTCATATATTAATACATTGTGTTTTTAAAGGCACATAGGAAGGAATATTTTTTATCAATAATGGTTTCTGTATATTGAAATATACAACATTCAAAATGTTATGGACATAGAGATAAGTACTGAATATATTGTATAGTTTTAGGGTAACAAAAACAACCAAAAACAACAACAAAGCAAACAACAAAAACACACAGACACCAAACTATCCAATTCATTACATAAATGCTTAATATCATAAATATACTCTTAAAAAAGTATTTATCTGTCCACTTTTTCACTGACCCTCCGTTTTAGCACATTGATCATCTTTTTGATACAGAACGAACTCCAACTATAGTTGAGCTATAACATTTGCTTTTCAACTAATGGGAAATTTTTATTACTTTTATTTTTCCTCCTGGATGTTCCATGCCTACAGCAAAGTGATGATTGTCCAAATACACCCGAATCACTATTGTCTGAAAAAATATTCAGAATCACAAGAAAATAGAATAAGAGCTAAAGAGGAAAAATCATAGTTATTTGCATCACATTCGTATACAGTATAAAACAAAGTGCTTGCAATTAAACAAACTAAATATTGACGGTTTTTGTACCTCTATATCACTGTAGAAATTTAATATAGAAAGCACTGTATATAAAAAAAGAAAATTGATTATTTTGATTGATATGATGGGTAAATAAGTACTATTATTCTTTATTAAACCGACATTCAATGAGCCGTAACACGCACGCAAATATAACTGACGAAATAACGACTTCAATATATTCGGATTCGGCAAACAGTACGACAAACAATAAACCGTGAGGAAAAGACAGTGCTTGGTCAGTATACGTAATTTCTGGTTAAATAACTGATTGGTGGTAGCCCAAGATATTTTCTTTTTCCCGTAATGAGAGCTTAGAATAATCTCATTCATGTAAATCTACGTGCTTGTAGCAAACTACATACATTACATTTGAATAAAATAGATCAATACATTGTGTTTCTAGCTATAGAGATTTTAACAAAATATCCATATTTTATAAAATGTCTTATTAGTTCTGATGGTCAAAGCACAACGTGCACGTCCGTTATCGAGTAGTTGAAGACGTTCAATTTAAACCACCATTCACCGCTGTAGGTTTGACTTATGCCAGATACTTTGGATTATTGATTGTGAAAAATGTACACAGCAAGTTTCTAACACGTCGTTGTTTCTTATGTGCCCGCTCTTGTACTAATTTACGAAGGGGCACCTGAGGTTTTCCTTTACCAGTAAAGCTGGTTAAGTTCGCCATATGAATGTATGTACGACGAGAAATCGACAGAAATTATCAAATACAGAAAATATAACCCTGTAAAGATTTTGTTTGGAAAGTGAAGTGAATCGGAATTGTTATATAATGTTATTGTTTTGTAAAAATATTCTTAAAATCACCTTGCAAATGTATTTGATTTCCATTTCTTCTTGTCTAAATTTCTCAGATTTATTTTTGCTTTTATTTTAACAACCACAATTTTCCTTATTTATACTGATCGAATAATAATAATACTTTTATTTTAAATCATAAAAATTTTAACATCATATCCATATACGTATTTAAAAAAAGAATGATAATCAAGAATAGATAAATACCAAAACATAATTTACTACGAATTTTTTGTTTAAATGTTTTATTTAGTTGTACACTTTTAAACATGTATCCACTTATTTTAAATATATAGTTTAAAAACAAAAACAATCGCATCACTACTATTAAAAGGTTATCAAACATAACGTGATAAGCATGTTCCTGAATATATAAAAATTGAATCAACATCACATTATTTTAATCATGTAAAACTTGAAAAACAATCTTTTTTTTGTAATTTAAGAACCTGAGTACGTCCCATATTTATGTACAATCTCATACAAGCATTGTATTTCATTATTCTGCAAATTCATATAATAACTATAAGTAATGATGTGGAAAAATCATTCGAGTAAATTATATAAAAGTCCTTGATCGATCTTTAAATTCATTTTGCAACAGGAACACACTCAGAGGCACTTATAACCCGACACCTACATTTTTCTGTATTGACATGTCATTTGTGGACAGATTTTGTTCAAATTTGTACCATACAAACTTGACATATCATACTTGTAACGTAGAATTTTAATAACAATTCATTGACAAGAAAATAGAGAAAATGACAAAACAAATATGCAACTGCAAAATGAAAAATCACCATTTGGCTGTAAGTATCATAACAAAATGAAAAGTCTCTAAATTCCACAATACTGAAAGTATAACTGGCTCACATGGCTATAACAACGTGCAGGCACCTGATTCATGAAAATGACGCAGTTTCTCATGAAGGTTTGGGAAATATTTCTCCATTCCTAAAACAGGGCTTGCTCAAGTTCCTGCAACTCCTGCCTCCCAAGTCTACACATCTTAAAATCACATTTGTAAACTGAATTGAACAGGCGTGTAAGAAAGCGACAATAAGCCAGAAACTCGAGCAAGCCCTTGTTCAGGAATGGAGAACTATTAGACAGAGATGTTAACGTTGTCAGTAGTCAGTAAGGTAACATAAAAGTAATAGAACTGGTTAACATACAGATTTAGTAGGAATCAGAGACTTTTAATTTTGTCGATATATAAGTGCCTCTGAGTATATACATGTGTTATGTATCAAGATGTTGATTGTTTTGATTATAAAGTTCTCTTTCATCAACATGTATAATTTGGTTTTCAAAGGAACGAAGATAACGGTATGTTGTATTTAAGTAGTTCTATCATGAAGAAAAAAATAGGCAAAGCAATATATTATATCGAATGATCGAAAAAGGTTTGTTTATAACTTCTTGATGAATCCTTTGTTACATCACTGTCTTTAACATGTTAACGTTAAGTATATCGTTTTTAATGAAACAGTGATGATAAAACACATAAAACACAAACATATCTACAAAAAGAACGACCGATAGTATTCACCAGAACGACTAGTTATATTGTCCTTCATAAAACATTGAATATACATCATTTGTTACTGTGTCTTTACAATATAATTGATTCTTTGTAGTACGATTGTTTTAACTTACCAAATAAAAAGCCTAAACACTCGCCGTTTGTCTTTTATTGCCATTTTTATGCACTTACATTTTACTGCATGCTTTCACAGTTTGTATATTTAAATTGTATAAGAAAAAAATATATTTAAGTACTAAATTATGAAAATGGTGATAACCATGCTGACAAGTATTTGGTTATACTAACACATTATTTTTTGATCATTATTGTTATTACCTGAAGTTCAATATAACATTAAGCTGTAGCATTGGTTTTATTTTTTAAAGGTTCTTACCTCTCCACCATTGTATGTAAAGCTGACAGACCATCTGAAAGATATGAAATGAATTACAAAAATTATATATATGAAAAGCTTGTGTAGTGTGTTAGAATTTTTTTCCTAAGTTTAATACCTGATCTGTTCCTTTTCTTATGGGGTTTAAAAAAACTTGTTTCCTTCAATTAAAATCAATTAAAATCAATGACACACAAAGTCTCAGGATTTTCTTTATTAGTATATAGTTGTGTTATTTTCACCAGTCTTTACCTTAAAGTACTCTCATATGAAACATGCAGATTTATCTGAACTATTATTGTATGGCACAATTATTTCAGTGAAATAAGAAACACAAACATATTGAATCACATACATGTACAGGAATGCAGATGTTGGAACAATAATGAAATTTATGTAACAATTATATTAAAATGACGTTTTAGATTTTTTACTGCCATACCATCACTAAATGTGTCTCAGTCGTTCAATCCGACCCTAGAGTCATTCAAGTTTTATTAGGCAAATAAAAAATGCAGTAAAAGCCGTGCATTAATGTTTGTAAATGTGATTCTAAATAGTAAAACCATGGGTATGTTCCAAAGATATCCGCATATTTACAATGAACGAAGAAACTGTGTCTGGTATCTAATAGACCCCAACATTTTTAAGACTTTAATTTTAAGCATCAGTGTCTGTTATAATTAATAACTTTTTAGGACTACACATCTGTACAGATATTGACTTTATATCATACCCGCTAAGTTCAATATGTAACTCACAATTAAATGTATTTAGCCTTTAGCTTATACCAGGTAGTCATAAATGATTCGGGCAACATCCGAATAATAGTGTTAGATATATGTAAGTAGTTATGATTAATAATTTAAATGCGAAATTCATTGTTTTGGGTCTTTTATATTGATCACAACGAACAAGCTATTTATTAATTTCACTATATATTGTATAAATTCATTAAAATGTCATCGTGTGTGTATATCATCTATTCATTTCAGATGAAAATAACACTGAAACTGTATCAAATACAGTTACTATTGTTTACATATAATGCATTCGTCATCAACAGATTAGATAAAAACAATGTTTAATAAAACTACACGAATTATAATTGCTTAAATCATAGATTACAAATATAGAACAACACATGTTCAAATATTCAATGGCATGTGTAAAATTATCATTATCATTAGCTTGAAATACTTTTCTAAACAATAAAACTTACATAATGCTTAGAGTATTTTTAGAAGTATTGATTTATAAGTATTTTTCGTTTCAAAAACACAAAGTTTTTTGTTTTTTTTTTAAATTTGAGTAGACAATCAACGGCACAAAATATTTTGAAAGTATGATATTTAATTCATGGCACTAAAACACATGTGAAATACAAGATACAAAACACGGGACAAGATATGCAAACACAGCACAGAAAACAACAGACATGTGTACCATTTTAACATAATTAGCATTGGGCATCAATATAATCTCAGGCTTTCCATTAAATTAATTAATCGTGTTTTGTTTCGGTATTCGATATTCGAACAATATCAATTTATTATAGGAAGATATTATGTCTTATATATTGATTTTAAAAATGAAAATCTTCATTATTTTTTAAGAAACCATCAATTGTTACAAGGAATTAGAACGAACACTGCTCGCTAAAGTACATTGATATTAAGTTCTGAAATATTAAATGTCTTTATATGTATTTCAACCAACTGAAGTATTGAACACAATATATACCAACAGGTTCTGATAACCAGGGAGTTATTAATTTCTCACCAGTTTTGCTCTTTAAATATTCTTATGCAGTGATAGCTTTAATGTGCAAACGAATTTTGACAAATAATATTACTTAAAACTTTTCTAAGATGCATATAAAGTGTCATTGATGTAAACTAAAACATTATGTTATATATATATATATTTATATATATATATATATATATATATATATATATATATATATATATATATATATATATATATATATATATATACATATATATATATTGTATAGAATGAAGTAAAAATGTAATGAAATGTCTTCAATTTACAACAGTGGATGATAATTGTTGCTTACCCATGTATGTTTATATTTGTCGCTTGATTTTATTTTTGAATTCATGCTTACAAGATTGACGCTGCATAAAATAATTAAAAATGTTTACGTGTTCAAATTGAAAAGGTTGTACAACTTTTAAACATATAATTTCAGTTTACATGTAATTTATAAGACTTCAATTATTAAAATATAATAGTTACCGGATGAAAATGAAAAAAAAAAAAAAAAAAAAAAAAAATAAAAAAGGTTTAAATTAATATGGACAAAAGTCATATATAAAACAAACAATAAATGTAGCGTAAAATCATAAACACATTCTTAAGGGAAAACATAGTTGTTGCCAAAAACTTGAAGTTAAACATTTTTGAGCAACATAAAATATAATTAAGCAAAGATCTACCCACTTAGAATATAATGTATCTATGTAAGTAACTTGCACACTGGCCACCATAACAAAAATGCCTTATCTTGTTTTATTGTATTTTTATAAATCTATTGATCAGCGGGCATCAAAATAAATCAATAAGTTTTTATCAAGGGCAATGATAAACTAATGCTAATTAAACAGATTCAATTGATATAAATTTGATAAACATTATTGGCTCTGTAAAGGGAATTTTTCATCATCTGAAGATTTATACACTATTGCCTTTTAAGAAGAGATGCCTTTTTTGATTCGGTATTGAAGAATGTAAAACATTGAATAGTATGTGACTAGTGCATGGTCACTGATAAAATTAGTTTCAAGATTTATTTTTTCTGTACATTTAAGTAGTGCACGTGTTTAATATAATTGTCAAATACGTTATACAATTCAGTTGGGTTCATTTTTTTTTTTTGAATAAAAATATTAGTTGTCTGTTATTATAGCATATGCATATGCTGTGCATTGCAAATATGACTGCAATTTATTGTAGGTAGTACTGTTCTGCAAACACGACTGTTATTTTATTATATGAATGTAGTTTTTTTTTCAAATATGATTGTTGTTTATTGCAGATATAATTGTTGTTATAGGATAGTTGCCTTTTTCATATATAACTGTTGTTTTTGCAGATATGGCAGTGTTTTATATTACATATATTACTGTTGTTCATTGCCAATATGACTGTTGTAAACTCCATCAGATGGTTACTGATTTTTAAGACAAGAAGATGTAATTTTATGCAATGACAATTATTGATAAAAATGAATGGTATGTATGTTTATTTTGCGTTTAAAGTATATATGTAATCACTGCGATGACCATCCATTAGTAACTCCTTAGCATGTCAAAGTAGTTACCAATGTATGATATTAAGTCTGTCAGCATTTAATTAGATAATAAAATGGTGAAACCATGCGCACGCAGTCTCTAAAATCAATTAAATATGTATTCAAATTTATTGTCTTTTGTAACGACAATGGCCATGCTTCTTGATTTAATATTAAAGCTTCACTAAAAAAAAACTATTCCCCTTCTCGTTAATCCGATTAGGATTCTGAATTTTGCGTTGAAATGTTACATACATTAAAAAATTGGCACTTAAGTTGACAGTTTCAGACAGCTAGAAGTTAATTCAATATAGATTCCATTTCTACCTTTCTAACCTTTGATTTTTCTCCTATTTTGTCGAAAACTCTCTTAAATTAGTAATTAGTAAAATAAAGGATGCAGCATTAGACAAGGTGAATAGCACGTATATGTTAATTGCCAAACATATATACAGATATGCAGTAATAACCCTTACTACGTTAGCTACCAAGAATTAGTATTGTGCTTATGCTGCAAAAATCAGCCAATAATCGAACTAAACTGTAAATATTACTTAAATCTTTTATTTTATTACTTTACTTAAAATCTTATTCTCATCTTTAATGTTAATCAAACTACTATATTTTTTTTTACTTTAACATATAATCGGCACTAAAAAATAATCATTTTTCTCTCTTTTTTTTGCTTTTTTTGTTAATTATGAAGCAGATAGTAATTAATTATGAAACAAATAGTAATTTAAACAAATCATAACGGAACTTTATCATTATTTTTAAATAACTCTTTTATATATAAAACATACGTCTTGCAAAACCGCTGGGGATTATTTCAGCAAACCAAAAAAACCGGTGATCTTACGTTAATTAATGTTATTGGTATAACTTCATTTAATGAACAACAATATATTATATAATTGTAATATGCATAAACAGCAAAGTAAGGCCAGATTAGAGATGCGTTTAATTTTCGTATCCGTATTTGGGACAAAATGTTAATTAAAGTTCAGTTCATTACCTGCTAAAGACTTGTACTGAAAAAACGCGAATGATTGTTATGTGTAACTTGGATACATCACTATCTTATTTATATTGTAACAGTTATTTTAATTTAAGTGAATCAATGTCTACTTCCTTATTTTATATACGCTGGAGTAGTTTATACAAAGTATGTTGAATGAACATAAACAAAAGCCATGTTAACATGGTCATCCCCCGCCGAATGTGTTTGCTCATTGGAATAATGTATATGTAATAGAGCATAATAATTCAGCTATTGTTCAATGTTATATTTTAATCCATCGAAATAATTTGATCCAAACAAAGTATAAAGTCTCAGACGTTTATTCCAAGTTTTAATGCTTCAACATAGTCCTCCTTATGTATACCAATTCTGGAGAATGCGGTCGGAGTGTGATTATCATTTTTGTTAATGAAATAAAAAATATTTATTATAACATTATGCACTCGTGTACATTATTTAAAGAAAAACTTACAAGACAAAGAAGACAAACATGATGACGAAGAGAGAGTGAACATCACTTGTTACCAATTTATTCAATTTATTCTTTCTTATTATTCTAAAAATCTTCTCAGTTACCCTAAATGTTATAGATCTCTAAGACAGACAGGGATTTCATAAACAAACGTAGTATGCAAACACATTTTCAACAAACATAATTATAGAAAAAGTTCAATTTATTGAAATAAACTTTATTTAAGATTTAGTCACTGGTTAAATGTTATAATATTATGGCGTCAAGAATATGACGATCGCTAAAGATGTAGACTTTAATGATTATAATGTTAGTTATTATTATCAGAATTACAAATTAATATAAGTTATATCGGTCATCATACTTTATCAATTATTTATTTAAATATAAAATAAAAAATCTTATTCCAGATGTGATCAATTAAATTCCAAATACATTATAACATTAACTGCTGACAATAACTAGTAAAAGAATAAGAAAATAACATTTATCATTATTTGGTGTTCGGTTAGCCGGGCCAGCTGCTCACATCTAAATTAACAGTACGTTAAAATAGCTTAACGACTATTACTAAACAACTTGCTAAAACCAATTTTACATGAGTGTTTGTTCTTTGCAAAATGACAATAAAAACATTAGAATAATATATATTGTATCTAAAGCCATGTTAAAAGGAGCAGTCAATTTCACTATTAACAAAACTATTCTTCTTGAGATATTGGTTAAAGATAGAAAATGAAATGTTAAGCCCAAACCCTTATACGTTTACCATTATTCTCTACAGTCTAGTGCATTATAACACGGTAAATGCATGACAAAAACAATAATGTTATCACCCATATAAAATATGACGCCAGGTATGACAATAATGAAATGACGTCAAGAAAATTAAAACAACATTCATTAAACGTAGTTCAACATATTTTATCATCTTTGTTCTCTCATTAACATGTTAGAATGAAAATATATATTCATTTGATGAGCGGTTAAGTAAAATAATGTATGATTTATAGTTTAAGTGTTGCTTTTTTAATGAGGCCTAAAGGGCTTTGAAATTATATTTCTGCGCATTTGAGCTTGATCAAAAAATAGATATCTATATCTTTAATTTTGCAAGTGACAAATTCACAAAACTTTAAATAGGAAAAAAAACAAGTACCTCTGAGATTCCGTCAACGGAAATACCAAGTGAAAAGTGGGAATACCTAAAAAAGGATGAATGTGTTTGTGTTTAGGCTTATAACTTTTGACAAACGTATAGCTGGAAACAGATAACTTTATACTCCCTGGTGAACATACTAAAATTTCTGCATTTATTGTTTCCTAATAAAAAAATAAGAACAGCAAATTCCGTCTTAATTTCTTAGAGCATATTCTAATGAAAAATGCGGAAATTTGTCAGAAACAAATATATATTATTATATATTAAGAATGATTCCAAAAGTCCTAAATAAATATTATGATATTACTTGCGCGGCGAAGAGTAATGCAACGTGTTTAAAGAATACCATCAACAGACAAAAAACGTTTTATCAGCCTCTTAAACTTAAAATATCCTGTTCTATTTATTTTATGTATCATTGTGTTTCATACCTGAACAAAATATAATAGTTTTTGGTAATGGTTTAAATAAATTTCAAAACTTTAAACCACGTCATGTAATAAAAGATATCTCAAGTGCACAAAGCTATAAAGAGGCATTGGTAAATTTTGTTTCCATACTATATCCTTTTTATATATTTGGCATAAGTTTCATTTATATGTCTGTCTTATAATAGTTCAATATTTCTTTCACGTTTTTACTTCAGGTAGAACGCGACACTTTGCAAAGTTTCGAGTAGCGTCTTAAAAATTGGCATGGAAAAATGACCATAATTCTGATTGGATTTTGTTGAGTTTATTTCAATAGTTTCAGCCAATTTTTGTACACATGACGTCAAAGTTGACCATCAAAGCCCGTTTTTGAACATGACGTCGTTGCGTATCCTTGGCAACTGTTACGGGTATTTCAACGACATTGCCGGACAAAATATCTTAAATCCTACAGCATTCGACGGAAATTATTTTTTCCTTTAAGCAAATATAAAATTTATTGTTTTACGCCGAAAATTGTTTGAGTAATGGAAAGACAATTGTCAATTTTGTGTAAAATTTGACGTTCAATTTTCGGCATTAAAGCGGCTTATTAAAAATTTCCGAAAATTAATTTTTGATTTTTTTCTTTAAACGTCCTTTAAAATGTATACTTAGTCAAAATAACTAAAAAAATAGGGGGTCACCGACTCAAATTGTTCGGTACACGTGATTTTATTACCCCCACCCCTTGAGTAATTTTGTAACGAAATTCGACGTATGCCGATACGTTTGAGACTTCAAAGTGCGGCAATAATGTTCAGCTTATCAGGAGAATTGTTGAAGAATTTTACTAATACATATAAAACAACAGCAACAATGTTCCATTGCAAATTCTTAAAATTGTACGAAAAACAAACGACTTTTTTTCTTGTATTAAAGCATGATTAATAACTTCATAAGGAATTGTAAACAGACGCATGTAAAGAAAACGACGTCAGGCGTTCAACGGCAACGCGTACGCTGCGCAAACAAAAATAAATACAGCAGAGAGTAATCATTGCGGTGTTCCTTTTTGATATTTATTACAATAAGATTAATAAACTTGAATAGAGAAATATGCCATAAGGAACAAAAAGCAACAATATATTTTTATGTAAATTTAGAAATTTACGGAAATTCAATCATAAATAAATACGTAGTCTACAAGAAATTCTGCAAATCTATACATTTTGTATTACCCACGCTATGAGTGATATACTGTGAGTGATATGTATTTAATTTCACTTATTAAAAACCATAAATTGAATTTCACTTGTTATTAAAAAATATTGCAACAATTTGACAGAATTGGCGAAACATTGACAAATTAAAATATACGGTTCATAAATGAAACTTAGTCAATTATATTAGCGTGAAGCAAACAGTCATGCTTGAAACGTTAGCTCAGTGGGTGTTGGATTACAGATGTAGCACGTTCGATTCTACAAGTAAATAAACATCTGTAATACATATTATCTCGTTTTGCTTATCATTTTAGATTATCATAATGTTAAAATAATGATTAATTGAGGATTCACCATAAACGCCGTATTAAACACATAACTATTAAATCGGCCTTTGCAAATATTCATTATTCACTGTATAGCCAAATTTATGGTAGAATTTACTTTGAACAGGAAAATTCAGAAACAGTACTTTAAACATGACATATAATGAAACGCTGTAAATACACGTCTGCGGATTTTAGCGAACCGGCGGCCCTGAGCTATATACTGCACAAAGGAGTGTTGCGTTGTAAATCTTTATACAAAATAAAGATATTTCAATATATATTGTCATTTTTTTGTCTGTACATGCTACGGACACTGTAGAGGATCTGCCGATGTTTCACTAACTATTTAATCAGTATGCAACTGACATGTTAATAAAACCGAGAAATATTACATTATACTCAAAGTTTTATTATTTAATGTTATTCTGACAAATGGCAGATCAGACTATTATTTCTTTTCCTCTTGTAGAAAGTGGGTTTATTCTGAAGTACATCTTTATTCTCTGTTTTATATACAAAATCTGTATTTACAAGAATAAAAATAAATATATTTTGGTTATATCTGACCGTGTAATTAAATAAATACGCATTTTAGTAAATACGGACTTCATTCAAAGTTCCCGCATATTACGAGTGTACGGATAACAATTTATTAGTCATATACGTATTGCATGATATACGGTCCCGTACATCAAATTTCACTTATTTTTACCTATCTATCTATGATATACGAAATTCCGTACCCTTTAATGTATTCATACATTTTCCGCAGTGCTCATAAAAGCGTAAAATGCCGTAAAAAGCGAGATTTTGACACAGGGCGATCGTTTTAATATCATCAAAAAAAACAAACGCCCCGTGATAGCGCAACTTTTATCCAAAGGGGTGGGGGAAATAAAATCGCGTGTACCGAAAAAATTAAGTCGGTGACCCCCTAATTTTTTTAATTATTTTGACTAAGTATACATTTTAAAGGACGTTTAAAGAAAAAAAATCAAACATTTATTTCAGGAATTTTTTGATATGCCGTTTTAAGCCTAAAAATGCGACTAAACTGAACGTCAAATCTTACACAAAATTGACAATTGTCTTTTTATTACTCAAACAATTTTCGGTGTAAAACGATAAATTTTATATCAGCTTAAAGGAAAAAGTAATGCTCTAGAATGCTTTAAAATTTAAGATATTTTGTCCGCGAATGGCGTTGAAATACTCGTAAAAGTTGCCAAGGATACGCAACGACGTCATGTTCAAAAACGGGCTTTGATGGTCAATTTTGACGTCATGTGTACAACAATTGGCTGAAACTATTGAAATAAAATCAATGAATTACAATCAGAAAAATAGTAAATATTTTGCATGCCAATTTTCAAGACGCTACTCGAAAGTTGGCAAAGCGTCGCATTCTACCTTAAGGAAAGCATTTATACACAAAAATAAATCTTTATTTTATGTGCTCCGGCACTTTATTTCTAGATTTAACATTACACACACTGTAGTTTGAATAAGCAGATTAGTTGATATTCCTTTCCAAAGAAACATTTCTGCTCTTGCTTTATAAATATGAACTGATTCCTAGTTCCTTTACTTAAGAATTTTAATTCTAAGATAAGAATTTATATATTGATACACGTATGACAAAATTGTATGCTATATGCCGTTATTTATATTGTAAAGACATCAAAATGGAGTATATCTGATGATGTTTTAGATGTTTTAGAACCGAGCCTGCAACATTTTCAATTTTGTTGTGTTGGGCTTTCTTTAGGGATTCTGTTTTTTTCTGTATTTTAGTCAAGTTTTATACATAATAATGAACAAAATACAATACTAAATGCAACCTTATCCATGTGTTTTATGTTGCGCATTCGATCAAAAAGTTGATAAACCAAAAACAAACAATTTTATGAATCGTAATATTAGTAAAAGAAATAAAATATAGTATATGATTAATATTGTTACACTAGATACGTCTTTTGCATCGACAAACTATTACCCTAAGCTTGAATTGTTATCAGTGTTACATTTTGTTGCTTAAAATGTACAAAGCAGACACAAGTGTTTTAAGCAGGAAGGTGAAACACCCTGGTTATGCATCTTAAAATGCTGAAATGATAATTACAAATTGTGTAAATTGATTGAAGATCAGTTTGTACTATTTAAACATGCCTGTAAAGAGTAAAATTAAAAATAATAAGTGAAGCGTTTCTAAAGAAAAATTATTCCTCAAGTTTCACAATTTCTTTTAAGATTGGAGCATTATGCAGTCAGCATAAATACACTCATTTCAACATACTATTACGTTATTGCTTTAACAATTTACCTGATATAAGCGTGTTTCGACGGCGTTTTGCCCCCCCCCCTCCCCTTCTTTTTGAGGCCTCAAACAGTGAAGCAATGCCCTATTTAGGAGGCCCAAAAACACTGTTTTTCGTTTGAGATATGTTGTTAAAAAATGACCACTTTTTCGGCGCGCCCCCATCAAAATGATAAATCAGGGGTTTGGCAGAAGAGGGATGTGCCCCCTTCTGTTTGGGGGCCCACCATCAAAATGATACATCAGTGGGTTGCAAGAAGGGGGATGTGCCCCCTTCTATTTGGAGTGTTTTAAGGGGGTGGTAGTCCCCCTCATCGCCAAGAAAATTTTGGACACGTGACAGGCTGAAAATGGCCTCAGGTCAATCTTAAGGTGATGAAAACCTTTTACTCTATCTCATTGCATTGAGAAGTTGCAGCACTTTGAAATCAGTTTAGATGGAAAAAAAACCAATGCAAAATAGTATTTTTCGCAATTTTGAGACGTCCCCCCGTCGCCATGGTAACAGGAAATTAAAAAGTGACCATGTTGTTACAGAGGTATGGTTCAGTCAACATATGTGCCAAGTTTCGTCAGTATTAAAGCATTTTATAGCAAATGGAACTTGTAACAGGAAGCATTTCAATAAAAACGGCCATTTTTCACAATATGCTCATGGGGTAAAATGTCAACTAGACCATCACTGTTTGGTATTTCGAATTTTTCAAAACAATTTCATATTTAGTATTATTGCTTACTAAACCTAACCCTAAATGTCAAGCTTAGGGTGAGCGAAACTCATACAAACATAATATTTATTAAAACAATAAAAAACAAGTTAAGTAACTTTGTTCTTATATTTTATTCATGACGGATACATAAAGAAAATTCCCGTCTACAAAAGCCGATAACGGTACATGGTAATGTAAGTATTCAATACCGTTGGTTGGCAGATTTCGACAAAGACATTGGAAAAAGCTTAATTTTCTGCGGTTTTTAAATCTGCGGTGTCGATATGAACCGCGGAAAAAGCAGAAATAAAGTTCCCGCAGAAAAAGTACTTATACGGTATTGTTGATTTACTATTTATATTTAATTCCATTTAATTTTAATTGATAGTCAAGATTTACATGTAATTCTAAACCGGTGTAACGTAATTGCAAATTATATAAATGACACCACTTATTTATGTAAGTGGTTTGTTTCCAAGTACCTAAACGTATATTAGATCATTTAAATGTATTGTACGCGAGTAAATAACAAAACAAGTTAAATGATAACAATAAAACATGAAGCAGTATACTTGACTGGTAATGTTTGATCAAAAGAAGTAATAAAAGACAGTTTGCAAATCCAGTAAATCATATATACTTAATACGATTTATCACATAAAGTTTATGTTTACATTCATATGAAGTGCGGAACATTTCGAGAGGATCCAAAATATTCTTCAAGCATAAACAGTGATTATTGTTGATAATTTAAGGAATGATGATAACAACAGTATATATTGTTATTTGAAAAGAAACACGACTGACAACATATAACATCATCACATTTGAGGTTCCTGATAAGTGTAATGATTGTAAAAACGATAAAGGTATAAGTGAAAGTAATGAAATCATTTTCTCCGTAGTTGATTTTGTTATATTTCCATAAACATTTAAGGGTGATTTAAATTACTTATACGATCTACGTGAACAAAAATATAAAATAACAATTTCCGTTTCTCTTTAAATATAGAACCTCCTTTACATTAATTTAATAATAACAAAACATTGATTGACTGTTACACGAGTTTTAAAATGTGATTTTTATTTACAATATATTATAAAGTGATTTAAGTTTGTTTCTAGAAATAGTTAACTTATATTATTTTAGGTTATAAGGCTTTTATCTCGTTTAACTAGTTATCTTTAGGAATTACGTAATCGCCTCAAAGAATAATACTAAAATGTGCTATTGTTGCAACATTTAACCGTCATTTGTTTAAATTTCTTTCATCTAAGAAAAAGTAAATTTTTATATTGTATTTTTTATATTTTTCTTAAATTGTCATTGTAGTATCTAGTGATATTAACTTACTCTTTGATGGCGTCCTTTGCTTAAAATTGTTATTGAAGATAAATGTATCTGTATTTTCAGCATTTATTTTCAGCTTTGACATATTGCAAGGATCTGGCATAAACGCTTTTAAATGATACAAAACAAGATATTTATTTCGTCATCGAAAGCATTGATGCTACGGACTACTATTTTCAGTGCAGTGACTGCATCTCACATTTATTTTTTGCAATACTATACCTTCATTGAATTATTTTTTCCCTCCAAATAGATGACAAGCATCATATTGAGTGTTTACATTATCCTTACATTGTCATTATATTATCTTCTGACAATTCGTTACTTTTTTTAAAACAACAGAACCGTAAAGATTTGGTAAAAGTCGGTTTTTCAAAATAAATGTATCAGTAGTTCAAACACAAACTAAAATATGTATTATGAGCCTGTATATTTTGAAAGCTTTAAAATAATACAACAAATGTTAATTGTGTCATTGAATACATCGAAAGTACGTTTTCTTTATGACAGAAATACTAAGACAGTGCGGTGTCGCATTTAGATTTCTTTTTCGGATCACTATAAAGATTGTACTAATGCTGGTCAGCCTAAATGACGGCACATAATTTTATTTAATATTGTTCTCGAGATATAAGATGCTCAAATAGATAACATGATAAAACCAGTGACATTGGGTATAAATGAAATCATTCTTTGCTTTGAATATGTCCATAGTATGAACAACATGTTCTTTCATTAAGAGCCTGATGTAAATAAACATTTATTATGCGGATGATATATAAATATACAAACTTTCACATTCGTTCATTGATTCAATGTTGTTATAGTATGCCATTTCCATGATATTGTACTGAACATACGTAAATTAAAGTAATTTTGCATTTCTTTTCTTGACATATTGTTCTCAAATTTGCCTCTTGTTAAATCCGTTGAATATTATTAAGCGAGCACAACACAGTTAAAACGTATGAATTGATTATTCCTCAGTCATAAATTAAATCGAAATGTTCCTTTCAAAACATAATACGTATATATGATTCACTCTGAAAATCACATCTTTAATTACGAAGTTATTTATAAAAATGAGAGCCATAGTATATATTACCAGTTGTACAACAAATACCAATGCCTTCAGATTCCTTCTTTTTTTCATTAAAATTTTGAAAATTCATTTGATGTAAAAAATTCTGGAAACAAAGTGATCCCTAGGAAGCATTAATCACAACAAAATAACATAAGAATTGCAGACTCGGTTTGATTGAGTCTGTACATGAGGGATAATGAAAACATTAAGACAGTAAGACATTGTGAAGTGATCAAATAATTTATTTAAAAGCTGCTTACAATTCATGTAAATGTGTTAATAACGCAGGAGAACTATTGTGATTAATGTTGCAAAAATACTCAAAAATTCTACAAAAATAATTTAGTACTTCAATCTTTAATGTTTAAATATATCGTAACATCTTATGCTCATATGGATGCATGCAGCATTAAAGTTAATCACGAGCATAATGCTATTTTAAACTTTAAATTGCTAATATATCGTTTGTATGAGTCCCCCATTAAGACATAATTAGTACAAACACATCTTTACAGTATAATATCTTTATTTTCAGTAAGTATCTTCTTCATTAAACACACGTCATAGACACATAAGATTGTGGGACATTATTGTCAGCATAGCAAAATGCGCCGATGATGTATAAAATGATAGATTTTTATTGTTATAATACTCTTAATGAGCAACAACATTTTATATAACTGAGATTAGTCAACATAGTGAAAGTAAGCCAGATGACTGGATACGTTTAATTGAAAAAAAATGTTCTATTTATTTACATGTCTTTTTTCCATATTTTGTTTTGTGTTTGCGTTTATCGGCACATTGACACATGACTGGCACCGAACACGATGATTGCTTACATTAGATTATTAAACTTGAAAAGGGGTTATTACAATGTCTTAAGATGGACACATTAAACATCAGGATACACGTTTATTTATTTAAGTAATTGATCACTACTTTGGAAGGAATTTGGTCAAAAGGTTTTGAAAGTTAGTTAAACCCGTTAATATCTTTAACGAACCTGTGCAATTCATTGCATTCAAAAATAAAAAAAAATGTTTGAAAATAATTTATTACAACCGTTATAAAGAGGAACATTATCGCCTATTAAGATATGAAAATGTGTATATTTTGTGTGTTTTATTCGATATCTAAGAAAAAACTCGTGATAAGGTTTAACATTGTGTGGATACAACATCATGTAGGTGTTAATCAGACCTGTCATTTATGTCTTCTACAACCCAATCAAGTATATAATTAGAACTGGATAATAAATCCTACATTTTGGTATTTAGAAAATTAGATCTGCATTTAACACTTTCGTCAAACCTTATTGCATAATGATTCTGGTAATGTCAATAGCATTAAAAAAGCATCGAATCAAAAACATAATCGACCATATTTGTTTTCTTATGATTATTCATTAAATGAGATGAAAACCGGATCTATGACGGCTTACATACTTATGACACTTGCACAATGACATTTTTTTAACAATTTGTACATAGGATAAATCCATGGAATCGGTTAGTTAATGTGTTAAACTGTGTATTTCTGTTGAATAAAGTTATATTTAAGAAATAACATCGTCCTGAAAGGTGTATATTAGCTATTTAACACCGGTTTGGAGTTTTGATGCGTAGGAATTGACCTAGAAGGCCGTAGGCCTGAGTGGTTAATTTTGTCGCATTAAAACGACAAAACCGGTGTTAAATAGCCGATAAACACCTCTCCAGCCGATGTTATTTCGATTCTAACACGATAAAATAAGGACAATCACTGATGTTATTTTTCAAGCGGAAATAACTTCCTGTGCCGATTTTCGTATAACGCTGTTCGATTTCCGCACCCTACTGTTGCGAAGATATAGAAATTATTAAACAAAAGAAATAATAAGAAAAAAGAAAAAACGTTATTTTATCAAGTTTTCAACAATAAAAACTTACGTCGTATTGTGTTTACATCAGTGCCCCATTTATCATTCTTGTATGTATGAAATTGCGTCAGCTTGTTTATGACTGAGTTGTTTACTTAGGATGACGTCATTACGTTGCTTACGGATTGGCGCCGTTTTGTCAAAATATTTATTAACTGATATGGATCTAATATATGGCGTTAGTGTAAGTGAGATATTATTTCGGTATTGTATGAAAAGAAAACATTATACGAACTGAAAATATAAATGAAAAATGCTTTTTATTGTTGCTTTAAAATGCTTTATTAACTATACAATCGAGGGTGAAAACATAATAGCGCATATACGAGTGTTGTTCAAAAAGTAATAGGACTAAGCGTCTTGCACCTTTATATTTAATTCAATTTATAATATTTTTATATGTACAACGACCGAAAAATGTTTTCCTCAATTTAAGCATAAAATTATTGAATTATTGTGGTTAACGCGTGTTCCCTGTGTTATTGAATAACCATGGTAACACGCACCCGGCGCAGCACATAAAAAGTTAATGAAGCTTAGTTGAACTTTTATTTTATTCATTATTTATTTTCTTTTTTCCCCCAATTTATTCCACCAACACAATTAATTATATTTAAGTGACATTATGTCCAAATTTGACGTCATTCAGACATGAAATGGCTAAATCATCAAGTTTTGAACAGCAGTGGTCATAACGTTAAATGTAGAAATTTGACGTTCGTTAAAAAACTGAAAATGTGTGCGATCGTTAAACTTTGCCAACAAATTGTCGATACTCCTTCAGATACATATGAAAACATAAAATAAACATAGTACAATTAATCGGCTATCAGGATACTCGTTCTCAGCTTGCGCAAGCAATTCAAAAACTGCACATACGAGATCACAAACTGGAAAGGATGAGAATGATAGCGGGAAATTGACGGGACGTTAGTGACGTCAAATGAAAAAGCGCTACAAAATGATCGACGGTAAACAGTCCACGAACTCCCCGGCATGTTTGATTTCTGCACTGGGTCTATTGATTCAGTTCTGCCCAAACGATTTGTTATAAACAAAATTCTATTTCATTTAATAGATATATGTGTTATCAATACATTAATGTAATAATGATTAACGGTAATTATTAATATTTTTCCCCGATTTTCTTTTAAAAATGATACGCTGTTCTTAGTAGGAAAATATACTTTTCAGTTGATAACTATTTTTATTTTTACTTACATAATCATATTGTTTTAAGAACGTATGATGATATGTGTAAAATAATTGTATTAATTGCTTTTTCATTAACATCATAAGTTCATGCCTGTTTAATATGTATTGATTACTATAAGATACAAGAATACGTGAAAAAACGGAGAGTGGCCGGCTATCGGGCTTTTTTTTTCGAAGTGTGGAACGAGAATGTGGTCGTTTTCTTTCTCGCTTCATCTCCACACTTGAGGTCTGGTCAAAGTTACTTGATTTAGATACCTAGAACACTAGGGAGAATTATTTCAGAAGGGATGACGCTTGATAAATTTTGTTTTTATTTGCCGACGTCATAAACGTCATTTATTGTGTTGTTAGCGTGCGCCGGGTCGCGAACTCCTTGTCATTTGAAATTTTCACAGACTCGTTATTTTTAAACATATTTTATTGATTTCTTCACTGTATAAAGAGGATATGTTCCGATATTATTATTTTGTAAAACTAAGCACGTAAATTAAAAAATGTGAACAGTAGAACTGCAGTCCTATTACTTTTTGAACAACCCTCGTATAAGTAGTCCCTTACCGGTGTTTATTGCCAGTTTTTTTCCTTCTTTGTCTATAGTGACAAAATCACGTGAGTGTTAGAATTCTATGTTGGACATAAAAAAACTGTAAGTAGTGTTTATTTGTTCAATAGATTTGTTTATTTTATATTTGAACATTTATTCTGCACAAGAGATACGGATGTCGAGATCGTGATCCTTTTCCGAGTTAAATAGTGATTATGCCGGTGATTCTGCCGGTGATTGTGCTTCAAACATTAAATTTTAACGCTGAACTACAATTGTATCACAATCAGCGATTATTTCCATTAAGTTTATCCATAATAATCACTGCATAACATCGTTATCATGAACCATCAAAACTGTATATAAGGATATATGCACGTCGCCTACGGTTCAATGTCCCACCTGCATAACAGGTAATAACTCTTACAAGTGTGATTCAAGACTTTGTAAGGGTAATTCTAGGACAATGACTGATAATTTAACGTGTTCATTTCGAAAAATAAACATACATATGTTTTTTCTATATTATCAAAATTTAATAATAAACGTGCACGTGAATATGTTAGTCAATGACTTTTAAGTCATTACTCGAATTGTTATTTTTTTGACTTCTTGACATAAAAATATAAAATGCAGTTTAAATAATGCCCAATTGCATTTAATTAGGATAAGAAAAATGTCATATTCATGTGATTTTAATAGAATAATTTCGTATTAAATAATGACGACGTATAACTAAATACGTAAATGGGACTGAAATGAATTTTTTTTTCATACGAACACTCTAGCTACGCCATGTGACGTTGAACTACGCCATGTGACGTTGAACTACGCCATGTGACGTTTCTGCATAATATTAACATTTCAACTGTGTTGAAAAACAATATATCTAACTATTTGCATTTAAAAGAACTTATAAGTTTTAGTTTATTTAAAACACCATTCCTAATGTATGTTCGGTTTATAGTTTCCGTTTAGAAGCCGATTGATTAAACTTAAACAGAACCCCCCCAACCAACCAATAAAAGAGCAAAGCTACATATTATGTTGCTATGTACGAATAAACAACACTTTTAGCAGTAAATTTCACTATTAATAAAAACTGTTTTTCTTGAGACATTGGTAAAGAAAAAAATGAAATGAAGTGTTTAACCCTAATCCTAACACGTTTTACAATATTATCTACAGTCAAGTGCATTATTACACGGTTAATGCATGACACAAACAATAATGTTTTTACCAAATGGCATATGACGTCCGGTATGACATCAATAACGAAATGACATCAAAGAAATTACAACAACATCCATTGTCTCTACATTTAGTTCAACCTATTTCATCTTTTTTTTCTATCTGATCAGCATGTTATAATGAATTTAGATAGTCATTGTGTAAGCGATTTAGTAAAATAATGTATGATTTATAGTTAAAGTGTTGCTTTTTAAATTAGGCAAATAGGGCTTTTAGATTATATATCTGCGCATTTGGGCTTGATCATTGCTTTATTCTACAACGACGCAAATCAAATTGGTATCTGTATCTGACATTTTGCAAGTTACAAATTTACGACAACTGGGAAAAACACAAGTACCTCTGCGATACGGTCAAAGGACATGCCAAACGTGTATAATAATGCATGAAGTACGATATAAGCACAGCCGACAAAATGTTTCGTTATTTAATGAAAGACTATTATTTAAACATAAACTCATTCAATACAATTGGCATATGATTAATATTGTAATACTAGATACGACACAATATTGCCTTAGGCTTGAAATCTTATCAGTGTTACATTTTTGCTGAAAATTATCAAAGCGGACACAAATATTTTGAGCAGGAAAATGAAACACTTTGAGTATGCATCTTAAAATGCGGAAATAATAATAACAAATTGTTAAAATTGATTGCAGATCAGTTTGTCAACAGTTAAACATGCCAGTAAAGAGCAAAATTAAAAAAAAATAGTAAAGCTTTTCGAAATAAATTTCATATTTACTTAATTCTTATATCACAATTTAGTATTATGTACAAACAAGTTAAGATAATGATGTCGCATACCAAGATACGCAAAATGTGACTGAAATGAAACGTATATATGTTCACTATGAATACTGAAATTTGTTTGTATATATAAGTAATAAGGAACAAAATGTTATGACATCAGTTGAAGAAGGGATCCTTATCAACGAGGTATAGCTTGTATTTTATCAGTATTAAATGTGAGAATAACATTATACTATATAATACTAATAAAAGTTACACTTAATGTATATCTTGAGGAATGTATCATAACAGTATGCATAAATAAACTTAATTAGCTCATCTCCTATTTCTTAGCCCCATTTTGTTTGCAAATTGTGAATTATTTTATAGTTGTATTGCACGTAACATAAACAAGTATCAGAATTCTAAATAAATGTACGGCAATTTTGAAAGGATTTAAAATTAGGATAATGATAAAGAAATGATGAAGAGTGTTGCTCTTTTTATATTCCGTCGAGCAATAATCAGAATAGAGAGGCCCCAACCCATGAAAAGCTAATCTTCATATTCGGTTGCTATTTACGTATAAACAACACCTTAAACCTAATCGTTTTAATTTAAAAATCCTAAATCAATTCTTGCCTTAAGTAAGTTTAAAACACATTGTATTGATATCTTAAGTTTTCCTTCCTAAGACTTCAAGTAAGGTTATTATTCCATCGTATGTAAATTGTCTGACAGGAAGCCTATCACTTCACTTATAGCTTTAACTGCTAACAATAACTAGTGAAACAATAAGAAAATAACATTTATCATTTATTTGGTGTTTGGTTATCCGGCGTCAGTTGTTCATAGCTCTGTTAAATTACATGTCCGTTAAATTAATAGTACGTTAAAATAGCTAAAGGACTCTTATTTAACAATTTCCTAAAACTAATTAAACAGGAGTGTTCGTTGTTTTCAAAATGACGACAGACACATTTTAGCAACATATTTTGTATCAGGAACCATGTTAAAAGGGGCAGTGGATTCACTATTTACAAAACTATTCTTCTCGAGGCATTGGTAAAAGAATTTTGTTTTACCAAAATCTTAACATTATTCTTTAGGACCACCAAATGCATTATAACACGGTTAATGCATGGCTTAGTAATAAATGAAATATGACATCAGGAATGACATCAGTAAACGTCAGGGAAATTACAACAACTCTCATTGTCTCTAAGTGTATTTCAACACATTTCATTATTTTTCTGTCTTGTTAGCTCGTAAGATTATAATAAATATTCATCATTTGTGCGGTTTAGTAAAATAATGTATGATTTATAGTTTAAGTGCTTTGCTTTATAATGATGCCTATAGAGCTTTGAGATTATATATCTGCGCATTTGAACTAGATCATTGCACTTTTCTACAACGACGCATATTAGTCTACAAACTTGATATACATTTCTTGAGAAATGCAAGTGACAAATTCACGGAAAATTAAAATTAGAAAAAACACGCACCTCTGAGATACAGTCAACAGACAGGCCAAGCGCGTATTGAAAGGTGGGCGGACCTCATAAGGATGAGACTGTTTGTGTCTAGGTATATTCCTTTTGACATACATGTTGAGGGAAACGGACAATTTTAGGCTACCAGCTAAACATTCTAAAAAAATCTTTATTTATTATTTGCTGATAAATATAAAAAGCAAATTAGGTAAAACGAATTCCTTCTGTATTTCATAGGGCATAGCCTCTATTACAGCAATAAATTTTGACCAATGATCATTTGTAGTGTGAGTTGACGGAAGAGATATTGTAATGAAAACTGCGGTGATCTGTCAGAATCAAATATATTATATATATATATATATATATGATGAATGAATAAAAAAACGCAAACAAATGTTTTTTATAGTTTTTGCGTGATTTGATTATTTTTCTACGATATTTCTCAATACCCATTAACACTAGTGAGAAACGTGAAATGTAATATGTTTACAGAAAATCATCTACTGTAACACAAAAGTGCTTTAACAGACACTTAAAATTGAAGCACCATCTTTCATTCATTGTATGTATGATTGTTTGTTTCAAACCTGAACAAAATCCCCCCCTCCCCCAAAAAATAATGTAATGTTTTAAATACATTTCAACCATAGAAACGACGTCATGTATGAAACAATTTTTAATAGCAAAAGCTACATCGAATTATTGAAATTTGTTCTTTGATATTTAGCATAAGTTCCATTTAAATGACTGTCAATGCATAAAAATAGATATACATACCAAACCGTTTCAAGGATTCCTTTGTCAAATTTTAATGGAGCTTTAATTTTCGATTAAATAATTAGACAGATTCAGACGTAAAACTGAATGTTTAAGTGAGCGTGAATTTGTGGTGTAGTGGTAGAATAAACAATTATTCGTTGTCTTGTTAAATAATTTATTACGTAATGATTTAAATCTATGTGAAACCTTTCAGCCTGTTTATATAAAACTCAGCCCCTGGCCAATTGGGCTGTCAAGGTTTTTACATAATAATAATGTCACCATAGCGAATATACATGTCATCATAATTGATATATGTGTACGTACTTGGAGTTATAAATAGAACTGTTACCAATCATTTTTGACATATTAACCAACCAATTTGCATCTATATCGTAGTCGCATATTATCAAATAACATGTAATAAACAATAGCATGTATCTCGCTCATATTGTATAGACACCTCAATATCTCAAAGCGTTTAAGTCACGCTGAATACAAAATGTTGAACAACATACAGACTAGAATAAATCTTATTCATTTGTTTCATATTGAACATACGATACCAATCATTTTTAGGAAAGTAATATCTAATAAAACTACATGTAGTAAATTATGACGTTCATATACGTTTACAAAGCACGTAGACATTTTACAGTGTACAATTAATAAATGTGTATATGATTTAAAACTTTATTAAACACAATGTAAGAAAGATATAATAAAATATTGCACTCACCCAGATAAGCTGAAAAATATAGATAAAAATTATATAAACTGTAACTAAGTAACACTGAATTGATGTTTATAATATTTATCATCTATAACATACATGTTTTAAAATAAATTGTAAAGAAATCGATGATAAAAGTATAAAATCTTGAGTCTATTAGTCAGGATATAGTAAAACATGCAATCAAGTCATACAATTAACATATATCTAATTTAATTTCAGAAATTCAATTAATTAAACATGGCATACAATTAACATATCTAATTTAATTTCAGATAGTCAATTAATTACATAAACCTTTGACAAATATCACCTGAATATTCTTTGTACCGATATAAAGTTGTATTTTTAATTCACCAGTCATTACCTTGAAGTAATATTAAACATTAAACAGCAAATAAACAGATAAATAAAATAAGGAGAAACGACATAAAATCAATTATGTGAATGATGAAATACTATTACACAGTAAACAGCAAATAAACAGATAATTATAATAAGGTTAAAAAGCCCAAACGACATCAAATCAATGCTATAGCCCTTGTGTGAATGATGATACAGTACATGTAAGATCTAAAACTATTTGTTTAAAATAAGGTTATCGATATTTTGAAAAGTATAATGCCAGTGTATATCTCACTATGAATCTATTAATTATAATAATAAATTGTATTGATATTGTCTGGGATACACTAGACCCCAGCATTTTAAGACATTCATTTTTAGTTGTTTATAAACGTTTTGGCCCAGTAAAACTTTTCAACTACACAATTCAACTTATTTATCTTGTAGCATAAATCAGTTTATTGGTACTCGTATCTCAACTTGGGTAGCACAAAATGGATTCAGGCAAAATCCGAAGAATATTTTTGAATTAAATATATTGTATCAGGTTTCATGTTTAATGGTGTTTTATATTAATATCTTTTCTCTCTTTATAAAAATATATGTTATTAACTTTCTTCTTAAAACATACATATTGTAAAAAACAACGTTTCATTTGATTACCATTATTGTGTAAACTTTATAATTGCTTTCAGTTCAGACATACCCTTACATTATAACTACACACATGTTCAAGTGTTTCACAACATAATCAATACAAATAGCTTAGATATACACTTTTATTCTAAGCAATAAAACATACATAACTACATTATTTTCAGAAGGAATAAATACATATATCGTCTAAATATTTCGTTAATTTTCGTAGATATGTACAAATCAATATAAATGAGTTTTTCTAAAAGGTATCGTTTCTAACTATGTTAAATATGTCAGAAAAAGTAATTGATGAATATAATAAAAACAATATTGTATTAGAATCATAAGAAACATATGAAGCATACATGTGTATTGGCTAAAATTGTTACCATAAACGAATTTGGAATTTTATGAGCGGTAACTTGAAGCTGGCTCTTAGATAACTTATGATTTTTTCTTTTTTAGCTTTCTTTTTCAAAGGTTTATAATCAGCTTTTATAAGCCATTCCAAAAAAACTCGATTATTTGAACATTGACAAAAATACAGATTACTTGCATGAAGTCACAATTGTTGCTAGCAATACATAATCGACCTAGTTATTGATGTCAGAAATTCGGCAGTGCTGACAATTTACACTTTCTAGATGATTTACCGTCATTGTACACGTTTTGATGATCAAAACTTAGTTATTACAAACATGTCGGGTCTGCGATGTTTCCATTCATTGTTATTTCTCTAGAGGGATCTCCAATAGAGATTGTTTACATACATTAATGAAATTACCGTATTTTCAATGGAAAGCAAATACAATGTAATATTAAAATGGTAAATTGCTTCATTCAATATAGCGACATGAAATAACAAAGGCGCACTTTAATTTTTATGTTAAGGCGATTTTTTATCATGTATAAATACTGACCACTTTGTTAATTCAAAGAAATATTATAATCAAATTCGAATCATATTCAAAATAAACTTACAGAGTTAAGTTTAAAACAATGCCATATTTACTAATGTTAATCTTACATACACTATAATTTGGTACGATGTATTTACAAGTGTTAATTATAGTTACCTTTTAAAATGTCATCCTAAAACCCTAGACGTTGTTCCTTTTCTATATCTAAATTACGACAACAAATGCAAAATAGAGGTTTTAAATGTACAACGTTTATGTCATTTTGCGCTTGGCGTCCTTTTGAAACTTTTCCACAATTCCTCAATTTTATTGCGTAAGGTGTCAAGCTTAACTTAAATTATATAAGACAATTGTCGATTTTCTGGTCAGCCTTGCGAGTATGATTCTATTTATTTGACAAGAATATGAGAATGCGGACTATCATATGTAAAATTGCATACAGCAGCTTAGTAACCATAAATGGACTGTCGAGGTACATCCCGATAACTTTGTTAATATATAAGTGAAAAACATGAGTGTTCATCGTTTTTGTTTTTCACAACTTTGACTAGCATTTGTGTAATTAACGTAAACAATCTACCATCAGTGCATCAAGAGGCTTTGAAATCAGATGAAAGTTGTATTTGGGTAGATATATGTGAAAGTGTATTACAAAATGAATAAACTATACTATGGAGAATGGGAAAGGTTGTACGTATTTAACAAGCGGCTTGTACTTCACTACATTGGTTGCTGTATACTGCTTCGATTAACTGCTGTTATATTAACGTTATATTTATAATGTTATACTGTATAAAGCAACGTTCTGTCTTGTCTTCGTTTTAAACAAAAACGCCACAAATTAACATTAAAAATAGACCATTTATGACAATATTAAAAAGGCATATCTAAGAAATTATTAGTTGTCATTATCATTTAGTTTTACTCAGTATGTATTAAAAATTTAGTCAGACTTATTTTTTGCAAGATATCGTAAACGTGTACCTTAAGAAACTCTTATTAAAGAAATGTTACGATCAACTTACTAAAAGGACACATGAAGCAGAGAGTTTCTCAATATGTTATCAATGTAACGTCGAAGTTGGTTAACAAAGACAGTTTAGAGCTAAAAAGGCACGAGTCGCGTATCAAATACCATTGCAAAAAGGTAAGTTAATTTATTAATTAATTTATTTATTTATCCATTCATTCATCATCTTTCTGGTAACTATAACGACATCAAATTGATGGTCGCCTATGATATATTGATTTGCATTTTTGAATAATGAAATATCATATACCAATCATACATGTACAACTATTATAGTATATCAATAGTTTTGATCAATGCAGAAAAGAAATATCCTCACTATTTATACAATCAACATAATGACAAATGAGTAAATCAATGTGATACATTATTACATCAAGTCAATTTTATACATTCATCATGTCTTTCTTTAAACAAAATGTAAAATGTTAGTATGTGTGTGATTGGTTTTATGGCATATGCAAATGTTGTGCTATGCAAATACGACTGCAATTCATTGCAGATATGACTGTTGTTCATTGCAAATACGACTGCTATTTTATTATATGAATGTTGCTGTTTTTTTTGTTGTTTTTAAATATGATTGTTGTTTATTGCAGATATGATTGTTGTTATAGGATAGTTGCCTATTTTGTTTATAACTGTTCTTTTTGCAGATATGACAGTGTTATATACTAGATATATTACTGTTGTTTATTGCTAATACGACTGTTGTACACTCAGATGGTTGCTGTTTATGCAAGACAAGAAAACGTAATTAATATATGCATTGGCAATTATTGATTAAATGAATGGTACATGTATGTACGTTTATTTTGAGTTTAAAGTATATATGTAATCACTGCGATGACCATTCATTAGTAACAGCCTTAATATTACATGTCAAAGGAGTTACTAATGAATGGTATTAAGTCTATCAGCATTCAATAGGACTATCTTCGATTATCAGACTTTATAATAATTATAAAAAAGGGTGATACCATGCGCGCACAGTCTCTAAAATCAATTGCATACGTATTCAAATTTATTTTCTTTGGGTTCTTGATAATGCATACACCCGACGTTTAAATGTTACATACATTAAGATATTTGCGCTTAAGCTGACAGTTTCAGACGGCTGGAAAATAATTCAATTTAGATTCCATTTCAACCTATCTCACCTTTGTTTTTTGTTTTTTTTTTGCTCTTATTTTGCCGAAAACTCCCTTAAATTAGTAATTAGTAAAACTAGAAATTAGTAAAACTAAGTATGCAGCATTAGAAAAGTTAAAGAGCACATATATGTAAATTACCAAACATAAATACAGATATGCAGTAATAACCCTAACTACGTAAGTTACGCAGAATGAGTATGGTGCTTATACTGCAAAAATCGGTCCGTAATCGCACTAAATTGTAAATACAATAACAAGTAAAACAATAAGAATATCACATTTATTTGGTGTTCGGTTATTCGGAGCCAGTTGCTCACAGCTCTGTTAAGAATAACTGTCCGTTAAATTAACATTACGTTAAAATATCTAAACGACTATTACTTAACAACTTGCTAAAGCCAACTTAACATGAGTTTTTGTTGTTGGCAAAAAGACATCAAACACCTTAGAATAACAGATCTTGTATCAAAAACCATGTTAAAAGGAGCAGTAAATTTCACTTTTAACAAAACTCTTTTTCTTAAGACATTGGTCAAAGAAAAATGAAAAGAAGTGTAAAACCCAAATCCTAAATCCTTCAGGGCTTTGAGATTATATTGCTGTGCATTTGAGCTTGACCATTGCATTATACTACAACGACGCAAACAAAAATGATATATATATATATATATATATATAAATCTTTAATTTCGCGCATTCACGGAAACTTGAAATTAGGAAAAACACAAGTACCTCTGAGATACGGTCAACAGACATGCCAAGCGTGTTTTCAACAAACCAAAATATCTTCATTTACTATTTGCTTATTAAAAAAAAACAAGTTAAATCAAACAAATTACGTCTAAATTTCTTAGAGTATATTTTAATGAAAACTGTGGTACATTTGTCAGAAACAAATATATAGTATTATATGTAAAGAATGATTTTAAAAGTCGAAAACAAATATTGTGATATTATTTGCGCGGAGATGAGTTATGCAACTTGTTAAAAGAACACCATCCAAAGAAAAAAATATTTTATCATACTCCTAAAATTAAAATATCCTCTTTTATTCATTTTATGTATCATTGTGTTTCATACCTGAACAAAATCAAAAAACTTTTTGTAATTATGATTTGAATACATTTCAAAACATTAAATCACGTCATTGATAAAAGATTTAGGAAATCGTGATATCTGCAACAGGAGAAAACTATTAAATGCTTGATAACCTAGTATTAGATGATAGGCTATAGCGAAGTGAATTATTTTAAGATAGATTCTTTTAATGATAGCTATAATATATCATATCAATCTACGAGTTTCATATGTTATATAAAATTATTAAAATCTTCTTACTGCAGGACGAAATCTTGCTTAGAATATCTTTGAGATATATAGTGTCCAAATAAATGGACACCCTCTTTTATTCATTTTATGTACCATCATTTTGTGTTTTATACCTAAACAACCCCCAACCCCCCACCCCCAAAAAAACAACAACAAAAACTGTCAATGCATATACATACAAAACCGTTTCAAGGATCCCTTTGTTATAATTGAATGGAGGTTCGATAAAATTATAAGACGCATTCAGCCGTATAACTGAACGTAAAAGTGAACGTTAACTTGTAGTAAAGTGTAAAAACGGAGATTTGTTGTGTTGTAACATGTGTTATTACTTACTAAATCTAAGTGAAGCCTGCTTAGCTAAAACTCAACACTCTGGCCAACTGGGCTGTCAAGCTTTTTACGTGATAATATTGTCACCATAGCGAATATACATTTAATCTTAATTGATATACATGTACCTACGTGGAGTTATAATTAGAACTGTTACCGAATAGTTTTGACATATTGACCAACCAATTTGCATCTTCATCATAGTCGCATATTGTCAAATAACATATAATTAACAATTACATGTATCTCGCTCAGCTCATATTTTATAGACATCGCAATTTTTAGGCATATCTCAAAACGTTTAAGTCACGCTGAATACAAAATGTTGAACAACATACAAACTAGAATAAATCTTATTCATTTGTTTCATATTGAACATACGATCAAAGTTAATAAACCAATAACAATCATTTTAAGGAAACTAATAACTAATAAAATTAGTAAATTGTGACGTTCATATACGTTTACAAATCACGTAGACATTTTACAGTATACAATTTAAAAATGTGTATATGTTTTAAAACTTAATTAAACATAATGTAAGACAGATATAATAAAATATTGCACTCACCCCAAGTCGCTGAAAAATATCAATAAAAATTATATAAACTGTAACCAAGTAACACTGTAAATATTTTTTATATATATTTATCATGTATAACACACATGTTTTGAAATAAATTGTAAAGAAATCGATGATAAAAGTATAAAATCTTGAGTCTATTAGTCAGGATATAGTCCAACATGCAATCAAGTCATACAATTAACATATATAATTCAATTTCAGAAATTCAATTAATTAAACATGTCATAAATAGCAAAATAGTAGAAAATAATTTACACGTTATATAAAATTTATACTTTAAGCGTATTAACCTTTTTATTATATTGGAGTATTATGAACTCAGCATAATAACATTCTAATTATCATAATAATTAATATGCTGTATCGTTATTGATATAACTAGACGTAATGAGCAACACATTTTGATAGTTCGGTTTGTCGAACCAAAACATCAGCTTTATATAAGTATAAATATTCGGAAAAAAAGGAATAAGAAGCATCCTTTTAAATTACAATTGTGCGTGTGCACCTTTATCGTGATATAACGAATGCAATATAAATCACCTATATTTAAAAGCACTTTTTGCAGATAGATGACAATGCGTGAATATTTTGTTGTAAGTATTAGAAACCCTTTATTCGTGTACGTAATTAAAGAGTAAAATATGTAGCTAAATATTAACCAGTCTGCGTCATTACATTATTTCTTGAATTAGCATTACTCTTGCGGGATATTCCTTTCTTTCTATTCGAAAACATATATGTTATATTACATTAGACATAGCGAATGCAATGTAGTATGCAGTAAAAAAGGTACGAAGTAATTCACAAAAAGGTTGATAAAACAAAAAACATTTTCATTACTTTATACATGATATATATTACCGATGCATATTCAGTCAGTAGAATACTTGAGTAAAGGAGTGCAGCTAAAATGCATTTCGTTAAATACCATTTTGTTCACATGAGTAGATGTATTGTATAGAAACCTTCGGAAAATGAAATATATATCAACATTTTTTAAGTACTAATTTATAGTAGGAAATGACGGATATACGCTACCGTCCCAAGTGCTGACAAAGTAAACTATTAAAGTTCTATAGCGATTCTTTCTTTTGTTTACACCAATAACTATCTTTGTTAGTAATTATATGCATGCAAATGTAATGATGATAGGAATTAGACGGACGATATAAGGTTTAGGTACTTCTTGAACATCAACCACTATGTCCGAAACATTTTGGCATACCTTAGCTTCATTGATGAGACATTTATTGTAGAAAGAACAAGCGACAATACAAAATATGAAAAAATGTAACGATATCCTAATGACCATTCTTTAAATATTGAGAAAATCAATGTCAATATCATACTAACTGGAAAACGTATTTGTTTCGTGTTGTCTGTTTCTGTTACAATAAAATTATATGTCTGTGTCCTTTGCATTAGGCCTTATAAATTAACGTTCAGCGCTACAACTTCTATGATTTGACAATTATATAAAATGTACATAATTCCTTTTAATGTGTATTTAATGATAGCTGTAGCATATCATATCAATTTAAATGAGTTTCATATGTTATGTAAAAATATCAACATCAGAAAACTTACTTAAACTTATATTATTGTTGATCTGTTTTATTATCTCAAACACAAAGTTAACCTGTGTATAGAAATTGTATAACAGTATAGTATTATGTGTAATATTTTAACATAACACCGATGTGCAATTAAGAGCATCCTTAATTATAAAGTAAATCGTATAACTGCTATTGAAAAATACTTTAAATTTACTGCATTATTATTTATATTTATGTTTATTAAATTGTAATTGATAGTCAGGATTTAAATGTTATTCTATACTAGTGTAACGTAATTACAAATAATATGAATGCCACCACTTATTTATGTATGTGGCTCCTTACCAAGTACATTAAAATATATTAGATATTAACATGGATTGTACGATAGTAAATAACAAAACATGTTAAATGGATAAAAATGAAACATGAAACATTATAACAGACTATTAATGTTATATCAAAAGAAATACTCAAAACAGTTTGTGAATGCAGTAAAATAAGATTATAGTCATTTATCACATAAAGTGTATATTTACATGCATATGAATTAAATGTAAAAAAAGTGCGGAACCCTTCGGGATGATCATCAGTGATAAGTTTTTGATAATTAAAACAATATTACAAACGAAACACGACGGACAGCCTATAAAACTTAAGGTTAAATGTTATATTGTGTTATTTACATTCTCCTAACATTGCCATTGTGGTATCTAATGTCAATGATTTATTCTTTCTCCAGGCTTTGGAGGCGTCCTTTATCTTACAAAACTAAAAGAATTATGACGAGCTTGTAATTTGCAATGATCTAACATTAACGCGTTTAAAATAATACAGATGGTGGAAAATTGCGTCCTAGAATACATCGACACTACTATTTCCGTATAATAGGAATATTATTTTCAGTGCGATGTCTACATCTCACATTTAGATATTCTCATTTTCTCGTCGTCCACAATGATGGCACATTATTATATTATATATTGTTCTCGAGATAAAAAGTGCCTTAACCCTTTACCCCATATATACGCGAAACAACGCACTTTCGACCCCCCCCCCCCTTTTTAGGCCTCAAAGAGTGAAAAAATGTCCTATTTGGGCCCCAAACACAGGATTTCGTTTGAGAAATGTTGCTAAAAAAATTGAGCACTTTTTCGGCGCCGTCCCCCATCCAAAAGATACATCAAGGGGTTGCCAGAAGGGGGATGTGCCCCCTTCTGTTAGGGGGGTTTGAAGGGGGACGGAGTCCCCCTCATCGCCAAGAAAATTTTGGACTTGTGAGAGGCTAAAAATGACCCCAGGTCGATCATAATGTAACGTGTAACCAACGCTGAAAAGCCTTTGACTCTATCTCAATCCCTTGAGAAGTTGCAGCACTTTGAAATAAATTTTGATGGAAGAAATCGAGGCAAAATAGTGTTTTTTGGCAATTTTGAGATGTCCCCTCGTTGCCATGGTAACAGGAAATTTAAGACTGAGCATGTCGTTACAAAGGCAATGGTCCAGTCAACATTTGTGCCAAGTTTAATTAGTATTGAAGCATTTTTCATAGTTTCACAGCAGTTTGAAATTGTAACAGGAGCCTTTTCAGTGAAAACGGCCATTTTTCACAATATGCTCATGGGGGAAAGGGTAAAGGGTTAACTAAAAAAAATATAAATGATACAAAACAACAATTTTTCACCAAAATTAGGTGAAAGACCACATGTTAACATGGAAAAACTAGTTTTTAGGTGATTCCAAAGTTTTTCATCATTTTTTGTTAACCTTTTACCCCATATATACGCGAAACAACTCACTTTCGACCCCCCCCCCCTTTTTAGGCCTCAAAGAGTGAAAAAATGTCCTATTTGGGCCCCAAACACAGGATTTCGTTTGAGAAATGTTGCTTAAAAAAATTGAGCACTTTTTCGGCGCCGTCCCCCATCCAAAAGATACATCAGGGGGTTGCCAGAAGGGGGATGTTCCCCCTTCTGTAAGGGGGGTTTGAAGGGGGACGGAGTCCCCCTCGTCGCCAAGAAAATTTTGGACTTGTGAGAGGCTAAAAATGACCCCAGGTCGATCATAATGTAACGTGTAACCAACGCTGAAAAGCCTTTGACTCTATCTCAATCCCTTGAGAAGTTGCAGCACTTTGAAATAAATTTTGATGGAAGAAATCGAGGCAAAATAGTGTTTTTTGGCAATTTTGAGATGTCCCCTCGTTGCCATGGTAACAGGAAATTTAAGACTGAGCATGTCGTTACAAAGGCAATGGTCCAGTCAACATTTGTGCCAAGTTTAATTAGTATTGAATCATTTTTCATAGTTTCACAGCAGTTTGAAATTGTAACAGGAGGCTTTTCAGTGAAAACGGCCATTTTTCACAATATGCTCATGGGGGAAAGGGTTAATAGATGACAAGTGACAGTGAGAACAAATGAAACAGACATTATTTAGATCAATTGTAAATCTTTGTTTTGATGTTTGGATCTTTTGATTTTAAATAACAATTTCTTTTATTAAGAGCCTGCTTTATATAAAACACTGTTTTTTATGACGATTATATATCAATTAACAAGCTTTAATACAATTCAATTATTCTATTTCAAGATCTAACGTGGCCATAAACATTTTACTGTTGCTTTTCTTAAAGTGTTCTAGTTAAATTTGCCTCTTGTATAAACTATTGAACATTATTAAGCCATCATAGCGATATTAAAACGTATGGATTTATTATTCCTAAGTCATATCACAATTTTAATGAGGAAGGTATTTGTAAATAGAAGAGAGCCACAGTAGTATATCGTATTATCAAGAGGACAACCAGAACCTTTGCTGGAAAATAAGCTTGTCTTTACTTAAAGCAGCATCCTACGAATACATTCTTATTTTCATGAACATTTTGAAAAAAAAAAACAACAAACATTTATGAGTAAAATATTGTGAAGTGGTCAAAAAAAGTTTTTTACACGGTGAAAACGATAATTACAATCCACGTTTCGGTGTAAATAACGCAGAAGAAATATGGTGATAAAAACTGCTATATAACTCATTAATTGCAAAAAAAGTCACATAGTACTTGAATTCTTAATCGTTTTATTTTTCTTAAAATCTTTAGCACATCTTGAGGCATGCAGCCCTAAAGTCTATTAAATGCATAGAACTATTTTTAATTTAAATGATAAAATCGGTAATATTTATTGTAAGTTTAACAATTATGAAGCGGTTAGTAAAAACAATCTTACAATCTTATAAATGACAAGCCTTGGAAAACGTTACATTGTGGGACATTATTGTCAGCATAGCAACACTCAACGATCTCGGAAATAATATATCTTTATTTATATAATATTCTTATTGAGCAACAATATTTTATATAATTAAAGTTAGTATAAAATGCAAAAGTAGGTCAGATAACAAGATGCGTTTAATTAAGAAACATATTGTATTCATAAACATTTCTGTTGTATCGATTTTTTGGGTTTTTTTGTGTGTCCAAACTTTAAGCATGATGATTCTGTGACGTTCAATAAGATTTAGGTAAACATCCAATCAAACACATAATATAATCATTTTTTCCAAAGTTTATTCGTTATTATTCATGACAACAATCGACAGCAAAATGAGAGCATTGCGCGATGAAATTGGCATGGATATCAGTCGAGAAAGCAACCGTATAGATCAGCTTACGGCACGCTTGCAAACTATGCAGACACGACTGGACTCTGTTGAACAGGCACATGGCCCGAACATGAACACTGATAGCGAAGGTCAGAGTGGTGGTTTCCATGGCTACCCAGGTGGTGATAGCAATGACCCAGATTTATATATAATAGCTAGCGGGATACCATATCAAGAGGACGAGAACTTTCTGGAGAAGGTCAGTGGTATCATTAGCGCATTGGGTAACGACGTCTCGTCCGCCGTTGACATTACAGGAGCTACACGATTTAAGTCACGTATTTCGGGAAGGGTCGGTCATGTAAAAATCAGTTTCCGTAACGTACGCCAAAAAATACTAGTTCTCAGAAACAAAATGGCATTGAAAGACTCTGACCACCACAAGGACATCTACCTTAAAAGCAGTAAATCCCACGCAGAAAGGCTCATAGAACTCAATGCAAGAACTCTACTTCGCATGCTGCCACAAGGAAATAACTTTCGCGTCGATGCCAACGGACGTATTCGTGCACGTCAGGGTCAGACCGCTCCACTACAAAATGAACGCTTGCAACATGAATAGGAGACCTCCCGGTCCACTGGGTCCATAAGACTAGCACATATTAATGTATGTGGATGGACTAAAGAAAATCATATGTTACGCGAAAGCATTGTACGCGCAATAGACGCTGACGTAACGTCAATTTGTGAAACGCATCTTATTGATCAAAACGTTATCAATATGCAAGACTATATGTGGTTAGGATTTAATAGAATGGATATCCATCGTGATGCTCCGAAATCATCAGGCGGCGTAGGATTACTTGTGAAATCATGGGTTTGTGAGGACTATGATATTGACGTGGTAGACAAAACGTATGACGGCATTATGGCCGTAAAATTTACTCATAAAGAAACGGACTTTGACTTTATGGTGTTCTCATGTTATCTTCCTCCTGAAAACTCAACCAGAGGTCGTGACGCCCAGTCATTTTACGCGCATTTACTGGCACAGATCTACTTACACAACGAGTGTGATAGTATACTTATCGCTGCAGATTTCAACGCTAGAATCGGGGCCCTATCTGATATAATTGACATTTGTGATTCAATACCTGCACGAAAATGCATAGACACTAGCATTAATCAGCACGGACATGATTTCCCGGATTTTTTAACCGACTCTAAATTTTGTGTACTTAATGGTCGCTTCGATGAAACGAACAATAATTTTACCTCAATTTCCCGTAAAGGAAAATCGGTTGTAGACTATATTTGTGTTCCGCACGATGTTCTCGTGAAGTGTAAGAATTTTACGGTATTAACTGTGCAGTCTATTGTTGACACGCATTCCTTGCATGGATTACTCGGGGCAAGATCCAAGTTACCAGACCACTCTGTTTTGATAACAGATTTTGAAACAGACTATAAAGATCATTATAGATCATCAGACGAGACGACCCCCAGCAAAGCCCGTTATTATCTGCGGCGAATGCCCGAGGATTTCATGGCCAGCGAAATGTCTAGACAGGCGATCACGAATATAATAACTGGTATTGAAAGAGCGCGAGAAAATCAAGATGATATTGACTGTATTTATGACAACCTATGCTGCGCAATAAAAAATGAAATGGAGGATAAAATACCTAAATACGGAATTACTAACAGGACTAACAAACGCTTTAAGCACAGAAAACCGTACTGGAACGAGGAACTACAAACACTGTGGAACTCTATGCGTATCGCAGAAAATGAATTCCTTAAATGCCGATCGGACAACCAAACAAGGACGCGCCTGCGTGTCAACTATACAAATGCCAGAAATATATTTGACAAATGCTTGAAGCAAACTGAACGGTTTTATAGGAGGTCAAAGGCACTCGACATCGAGGAAATGTCGACATCAAACCCTAACGAGTTTTTGGCAAAAAATTCAGCAACTTGGTCCGCGTAAAGACAAAAGTATTCCGGTTGAGATCGTGGATGGTAGCGGAAACACGATTAAGGAGGAACATGTGGTTTTTGAGCGGTGGAGAAACGACTTCTACAACCTGTATAACTGCAATGAAAATAATGAATTCGATGAAATACATTATGATCGAGTGAAAATTCACAAATTGTTGCGCGAGAATGATATGAGTGACCCATTATACGAGTCAAACACAGAACTCAATTACAATATTACACCACAGGAAATAATGTGTATAGTGCAAAAAGCGAAAAGTGGATCAGCATGTGGAATCGACGAGATCCCTTATGATGTACTGAAAAATCCTGCTGTTATAGAGACAATTCACCATCTATTTTAACTTATTTTTGACTGTAGTATTATACCCTCTGTGTGGCGAAAGGCAGTTATTTGCCCAATACTGAAAGACCCAAATTCTGATAAGCGTGTCCCAATGCACTACCGCGGGATCAGTCTGTTGTGTTGTATTAGCAAACTGTACACATCTTTCTTGAACAAACGTCTTACAGGTTATTTGGAAAATAACGACATTCTCGCTAACGAGCAAAACGGATTCAGGAAGCAACGGTCATGTGAAGACCACGTGTTTACGCTAAACAGTGTTATACGGAACAATAAATAAGTGTTCACAGCCTATATTGATCTTAAAAAATGTTTTGATTACATAGATAGAGACATGCTACTATACAAACTGTTGATAAATAACATAGACGGCAAACTGTATAACTCGATTAAGAATATATACGCAAGCTCAGTATCGTGCATACGTATAAATAACAAGCTTACAGACTGGTTCAGCTGCTTGTCAGGCGTGAAACAAGGCTGTAATTTGTCCCCGACATTGTTCTCCGTATTCGCTAACGATCTTGCACGTGAAATCAACGACCTTGACCTTGGAATAACGGTTGGTGACATTAAACTTTCCTTGTTAATGTACGCAGACGATATTGTCTTAATAGCGGAACGTGAGGAGAAATTACAGTCCATGTTAGACACTGTTAGTAACTGGTGCCAACGCTGGAGAGTACTTATCAATGCAGATAAATCTAAATGCATGCATTTTCGCAAGGGTCGGGCACAACGAAGTGACTTTGAATTCAAAATCGGCAACAGTACTTTGGAAACAGTTGAAAAATACAAATACCTAGGGGTTATATTCCATGAGAAGAATGATTTTACTTTAAACAGTGAATCTCTTGGTAAAGCAGCCGGTCGAGCTCTCGGTGGCATCATTAACAAGATACACAACCTGAAAGACTTTGGCTTCAAGTCATACGAAAAATTGTATCTCTCCTGTGTTGTGCCTATACTGGACTATTGCTCATCAGTATGGGGCTTTAAGAAATATCAAGCAACAGACAATCCCAAAACAGAGCCATGCGGTACTTTCTTGGTGTCCATCGCTTCACACCTATTCTTGGGATGGTTGGTGACACTGGGTGGATACCTAGTGTTCACAGACGATGGGGAAATATTCTGCGACTGTGGAATAGATTAATATTGATGGACGATTCGAGAATTACAAAGAAAGTGTTCAATACTGACTACGCTAAATGCAACAATAATTGGTCGTCCGACATAAAACATGTTATGACTACACTTGGATAAGACTCAAATTACGACAATAAAACAATTATTAACTTGTCACATGCTAACGGTTTGATAGTGACCAATTATTCCAATATTTGGTCAGAAGATGTCCAAACAGTGCCAAAACTAAGAACTTACCGAATATTTAAAGAAAGCTTTAAATGCGAAGACTATGTATTGTTGAACTTGAACAAGAACGAAAGATCGATACTGTGTCAATTTAGAACTGGTATTCTACCGTTAAGAATTGAAACAGGACGTTACATTGGAGAACAGCCTGATCAGAGATTATGTAGACTTTGTACCTCGAATCGTGTAGAAGACGAGAAACACTTCCTTTTTCAGTGTGAACAGTATAAAGACTTGCGTGAAAATGCGTTCAGAACTCTTTTTGATTTCGTGAACGATCCTCTCATGGACATGAATCAGAGACTATCTCATATTGTTTCAAACTACCCTAGAAAACTTGCAAAATTTCTTATATCCGCTTACCTTAAAAGAAGAAGTGTCTTGTTCTCATAGTAATCAATTAACCTTGATAACTACTTTGACTTAAACCATTATATACATATAGTCTTGTATACGTAATTAAAATGAACCTTTTTTGCAATGAATGTGTGTATAATATAATTATGTAATATTGTAATTCGAAGCTTTCTTATGTCTGTGTCCGTACTATTATTGAAACCTTACCTCTTTTTATATACATATACACGATATATTTAACGCAAGTTCAGTAACGTAATATTGTTGTTATTCGAATATTAAATAGTGTGATCACTCTGTCACCAGTTCAGTAACACATTCTAAGTGATATAAACTTTCAAAAGTAAATTGTTTCCAAATCCCAATCTTCTCAGTAACGAGTGTTGTATATGAAATTTAAATGTATATAATGCTATGTACTTGAATAATGCATATATATGTATTATGATAATTACAATATTTGTAATATGTCGCCTAAATTATATATGTATAATAATAAGCACAATAATTGTAATATGTCGCTCAACGTACCTTTACATAGTAACTAATTAGTTGTTGATATTTGATAACGCAAGAAAATATATTACAAGTATTTTGTACATGTATTTCAGATCATCCTATGTATAAAAGAAGTAAGAAGTTGAATTATGTAAATAATGACATCATTGATTTCCCGGTGACATATAGGCCCAAAGGGCCGGGTGCCTTTTCTTTCATCTGTATATTATGTATCTATGTCATTTATGCACATGTCACGATAATAAACTATATCTTATCTTATCTTATCTTATCTTATTCACACATCCTCTTTTCTACATGATCGTGGATATTCAAGAAACAAGTCTCTTTAACACATACAATCAGTCGTTACTTCTTGTTATTGAGAAATGCTGCGTTGATACCTGATTCAGAATGTAATTTCTATACGCATTGAATTCAGTTAAAGACCGACATTTTTATGAGAAAACCGGATCTATGATAACTTACATACTTATAACTAAAACATTGTATAATGACACTTTAAAAACGAAAGATTTGTTTGATGAATCAATAAAATCGGATAATTATCGTTTTTAACGATTTATTGATGTTAAATTAAAGTTATATTTCTATGATGAACATGAACACAATGTAAAGAGTGTTTAATTTTTCAACAAATTTGTTTACTTCTTTGTTTTGAAAATTTATTATGCACAAGGGCTACGGACGTCGAGATCGTTTTCCGAGTTAAAGTATGAGTTAACCGTTCGTTGTGGTTCAAACATGTGGCGCTGAACTACAAATGGATCACCATCAGCGATTTTTTTATTAAAATCATCCACAATATGTACGTAAATGCAAATAGTATTATGAGACTCACTACAAAATATTGTTAAAATGAACTATCAATATGTTACATAGGGATATACGCACATCGCTTGCGGTTTGAGGTCGCACCTGCGTAACAGGTAGCAACTCATACATGTGTGATTCTTGACTTTGAATGGGTTATTCTAAAGCAGTTACGCGTACATTATGAAAAAAAACTTACTTATGGTTAGTTTAAACAATATTTTATTTATAAACATTTCATTAACATGATAATTGAAAAATAATAAATTGTATGGATTGATTAGGAAACTTGATAAGTTTTTTTTTTAAACTCTCGTCATCAAGTTACTTATGTTTGATCTACATTATCAAATATAAAAATTTGCCCGTGGATTAGTGACCAATGACCATTAGGTCATAACTCGAATTGTTAATGTTTATTTTTTTTTAAATTTCTTGACATAAAGAATATATAATCAAGTTTAAATAATGCCCAATAAAATTTACAGCAATGGGAGAAGTTATGATAATAAAACATGTCATATTTACTTAATACTAATAGCACAATTTCGTATTATGTACAAACAAGTTTAAATAATAATGTTGTATACTGCAATACGGAAAATGTGACTAAAATGAAAATTATATATGTTTTGCATGAATACTCTCAAGAAATTTGTTTATATATAAGTAATTAGGAACAAAATGTTATGACATCAGTGAGAAACACATTTTACTAATAAGTTATCTTTTGATGAATGTATCATGACAATGTGAATAAATTAACTTAGAAAGGGTATCTCCTATTTCACCAGCTTAAATTTGTTTGCAAGCTGTTATTTATTTCATTGAACGTACTCACACTTCCAAATAAATTGGGCGTTAGATTTGATACAATTTACAATTAAGATAAAGAGATGATAACGAGTGTTGGTCTATTTAGCGACAGCCGAGCGATAATCAGATATATTGATCAATATATATCTGACAACATTTTGCAACAAAAACAATAAGTCAATAGATATAATGTGGTTACACTATCAAAGATGGATTTAAATGTGTTTGAATTACACACGATTATCAGCACACAATTACAGTTTAAATCATTTGATCAATTTGCTTCCTTTTAAGTGTTGATAATATTGGTAAAACGAAACTTTATGTTAAACAAGTATAACTTTTAAATGTTCTAGCATATCATTTTTAATGTTAAACAAACATAACGTACATTGTCGTTTTAGATTGTGACTTAGTTACGATTTTTTTCCAAAACAGTCATATCACGATCTACATCTTCTATTGATTGTAACATTATGTTTAACAAACTACATAACCATAAATATATCTTGACTATTTGTCTAGTGAATTATATCATTTAAATATGTTATTATACCTAAAGCCATTTAAGAGTCATCGTTTTGATTTGTTAATTTTAGAAAAAACAAATGTTAAAATTATACTTACAAACTGCCACTGAAAATAAACAAAGAATGATAAGAATAATATTATTATTATCGAATTACATTACAAAAGGGTTTAATTCAAAACTCGTTTTCCCATTGGGAAGTTATTGTTTAAACAACGTTTTAAAATTTTCCCAATTTGGGTACCGTAAAATTTTGTAAAGTAAAAAAATTTAAATTTGGGCCCATCTAACAGTGTATAAATATTACATAAATTATGTATATGAACACAATATACGTATAATAAACAACAGATATGCAATATAATATATATACGATTAATACTGTTAGACAAGATACTTATGATTTGCATCGAAAGAATTCTACTCAAGGTTATTTTATTCAATATGACTGCTTAACTTTGTAAAGCATGTTTAAAGCAGAACAGTGAAGAGACATATCTTCATATCAAATACTTTTTAACTATTTTTCCAACTGTTTTATTTGCTTTAAGACTTTCAGTAGTTCAACATATCATATTCGGGAAAATATAATAGGTATTCTTTAACACGATTCTATTGAAATCGTGTTTTGTTTATTTAAATGCTCAATCAGCATGAGCATCATCTTGATATACTACATCGTTATAACTGTAGCTACACGTTGTTAACAACACTACTTACTGTTGTGATTATTTGTAAAAATAGTTTATTAATGCTGCGACTATTAAAGTCAGTGCTTGCTAGCATAAGAGAGGTCGTACAAATAAAGAGAGTATAGATAAAAAGGGGTAAATGAAATGCATTACCGCATAAAATCATGTGAGCACGCCTGTTATTTTACATCTTTACTAGATAGTTAAAGGGATGGTCCCGGTAATTTCATTATCAAATTAAAACTTTCAAATAACATTCCATTTGTACAGAAAAAAATGTAATCCAGTTTTTGTATACGAGAAAGGAAACAAATAAAAATATGCTTTATATAATTTTTCTGATCTGCATGCAAGAATAGCGCTAATCACTCAGCACTCAGTCAAATTCTAATTACGACTTCAACATTTTTGTATTGAATTCTAAAATTTTGTTAAGTGGTAATGTCTTACAAAGAATAATGATTTATGAATAACAATACATTTATTACCTTAAAAGTTTGATATAGAAATGTGGAAAGATAAGCATATAACAGAAACATGGAAACAGAAATAGAGGAGACAACTATTAAATGCTTGATAGCCTACTATTGGATGATAGGTAATAGCGAACTGATTTTTTGTTAAGATAGATAGCTATCACGTGATCTTAACGATAGCTTAATCATATCATATCAATTTATGAGTTTCATATGTTATGTAAAATTATTAAAATCTTGTTACTGCATGACGAAATCTTGCTTAGAATATCTATTACTGTAACAGTGTTGTGTTGTATTTCTTAACGTGTATAACAAGGTCTTATTACACGGTTAGTACACGGTAATAAAAAGAATGCGTACACTCAAATGACGCCATGTATGACATCAATAAACGAAATAATGTCAGGAAAATAACAACTAATCTTATTTCTCTAATTGTAGTTTAACATATTTCATCATTTCTCATTCTAATAAGTATGTTAGATTGAAAAACGATAGTCATTATATGTGCATTTTAGTAAAATAATGCATGATTTATCTTCAAATGCTTTGCTCTTTTTTTATTAGATCTATCGGGTATTGAGATTATATTCATATGCTTTTGAACTGGATATTTATTTCTTAAAACTTGCAAGTGACACATTCATGGAAACTCTGAGATACGGTCAATGGACATGGCAAGCTTGTATTGAAAAGTGGTCAAACCTTAAAAGGGTGGCTTAAAAAGACCTGATTGTGTCTTTAAGCCTTTTGACATACATATTGTTAGAAACGGGTAATTATATGCTACCTGCTGAACATACTAAACATTTTTATTCTCTTTATTTGCTGATTAAAAATTAAAATCACATTTAGTGAATTCCTTCCAAATTACATAGAGCATAACCTCTTTTACAGTAACAAACTTTGACCAATGAGTATTTGCATTATGATTTGATTGAGGACATAGTGTAATAAAAATTGTTGGAGATCTGTCAGAAACAAATAAATGTTATACGTATATGAAGAATAAATTCCATCTATATGACTGTCACTGCATAAAAATAAATATACCTACAAAACGTTTCAATTATCCCTTTGTAAAATTTAAATGGATGTTTAATCTTCGATTAATTTGTAAGACGGATTAAGCCGTAAAACGGAACTTTAAAGTGAACGTAAATGTGTGGTAAAATGGCAGAATTAACAAACATGTGTTGTGTTGTTACATAATGTATTACTTACTCAAACATAAGTGAAATCCGCTTAGGTAAAACTAAACTCCCTTGTAAAGCTTTTACATGGTAATAATGGAAATGTACATTTCATCAAAATTGATATACATGAATTAGAACTGATATAAATCATCCTTGGCACATGGACCAGCCCATGTGCATTTCCATCATATTTGCAGATTGTTAAAAAATATATATAAATAAAGTATAATATTTCGCTCTAGACTTTTTGCGTCATTCATTTTACTTATAAAAATATATATGATCAATTAAACGATGACAGAATACCCAATCTGCACTTTTTTTACCTTTATCGAATAAGATAACTTTGAATCCCTAAAACAGAAAGTGACATGTCGGTGTGTATGTGGAATTGATTATCACATAATTCTTTCATTGTCAATTTGGTATAGATTGACATTAGTTTTTCATTAATAATTGACAATGTAAAAAGATGCTTCCAGTAAAACACGATCAATTTAACTAGACTCGCAATGCAATACCAAATATAACAGGGCAAAGTTATTTAAAACAAATATCTCAAAACAGATGTCACCGTCTTAAGACATATATGCATGTCTAGTAAAAAAATACATTTCTTTTTGAATTTCCGGTCACAAGTGGTTGAAACAAAAAAAAACTCAAAAAATATAGTAAGCATGTTTCTTTCCAGCCAACCAATAGTCAGAATTGTATATTAATCACTGTATCTAATATAATATTGTAACAACAACCCAAAGTCAATTAATACAATATTGTAACAAAATCAAACAGGTATTTATAAATTTCATGTCGTTCATGACGTAGTTATTCAGGTAAAATGACATGTATAAAATAATTTCAGAATTGTCGGTGAAGCACATAACATCTGCAAAAGATACAGTTATAATATGTTGTTACATGTCATGTGTTGGTAGCTTTTAAACACTGTTATACATTATGTGTCTGTTCCAGCACATTATTGTTAGGTACACATAATGTACAAACAAAAGTTAAAGAAAGCTACATAGTTTGATCTTTTTATATAACAGTACACTCAAATTAAGAATGGTATATGCCCTTGATTGGAAGTTTAACTTTAATGTGCTCTAGCATATCATTGTTATGTTAAACATTACTTAAAATATAGTTTTAGATTGCGACTAAGTTTGAGACACTCATTGTACGATCGATAATATGAACTTTTATATTTAGTGCTTTCTTTTAAAAGAATCGTATCTTTTATCTTCAAATACAGCAACATATTTTTTATCTGAATATTGCATAACTTAATGCTTTATGTCGGTAATTATATATGTATTTTAAAGACATCACAATGGTGAATTCTTTAAAAAAAGCTTCAATCAATCATTATACATAGTGTTAAACAAAACACAATACCATAAAATATTGATCATATGAAAATATGTCATTTAAATATGTACTTTTACACAAAGCCATTTTAAAGCCATCATTGTTATAGTCAATTTATATAAGCATAATAAATTTTGACATTAAACATTATACATACCCACAATTAATGAAAATAAACAAAATAAAGAATGAAAAGAATAATATCGAATACGTTCATGATTTAACGTCAAACACATTGATTATTGCATTAACGGAGTGCATTGTATAAACAACGTTTTAATATTTAATATGGTACCGTCAATGTGGTAAAAAGTAAAAGTAATTCATTTAGCGCATCATAACATGTATATGTAATTGAACACCATGGTAATAAACCCCTTATGTACAATAAACATCAAGCATGTAATATAATCTACATACGTTAGACAAGACACAAGCTATATGCATCGACAACATTCTTCTTTTTACTTTTTTACTCAATTTGACGGCTTAACTTTGTGAACCATGTTTTCAGCAGAACAGTGCCTGTATACTAAATAGTTATAAACTATTTTACAAATGTTTTCTATGCTTTAAGACATTCCGGTAGGTTAATATATCATATTAGAGCAAACGTTTATAGGTAATTTATAGCACGTTTCTACTGAATTAATTTCCGTTATCATTGTTGCCCCGATTATCTTAATATATTGTTTCGATTTTACACATTTTGAGAGACACTACTCGATAGTGTGAAACTTTAAACAATAAATGCATAACCGCATACAATCACGCGAGCACTCACTGATGTGTTATGTTTTTAATATCACACACATTTTATATCCGATGAAAAATATCATTTTTACTGTTTATTAATGTTTAATCTCTTTGAAAGACACTACTTGATATTGTGATACTTTGTAAAAGAATTGGTTGAAAAAAAGTTGGGACAATTTTAGTGCTAGTAAGCGTGAGATAATGCAGGTATAGATAAACGGAGAACAATAAATGCATAACCGCATACCATCACGCGAGCACTCACTGTTGTTTTATGTTTTTAATAGATGCTTCACGGGGCAACATGCTTACATATGTGGCTACAATTGTAATTGATAATCAATTAAAGTATCAAATGACATGGTACTCGCACGGGAAAAGTATGTTGGTTTTATGTAGACGAAAAAAGAGGACTTAACTGCGTATTTTCAGAACCAGAGTTCTATTTGTATGCAAGAATAGCGCTTTCATTCGTGACAACAACTGCAAAAACCATCAAACTTTAAATACCAGCCCAGCAAGCTTGCGCTTTGAAAGCATTTATGTGTCCAATATTTACGAAATGAAGATTGGGTAATTATTTTATACTTATAACTAAAATATTGATGAAATAAAATGAGCGTTTTTTTGTTTTCCTTATTTTAACAATGAAAAACGATATTGCAGTGAATCATATGATTCGTATTTTCACTGGTGTCTTGCCGTTCTTTTTTCTTCTGAATCCAGCCGATACACATACTTAAATGGTAAGTCTTTTGGATCGAAATGTCAACAAAAAGTATGTTATAAATATAGTATAGCAAAAAAGCAATTTTATCTCTTTATAAAAAAACAACAACAACAAATGATGCTTTCTGCTATTCAGCTACTAATGGGACTAGCGTATACGAACGGTATACACACGGTAAAATAAAGAACTTATTTGAATTGGATTAAAATACTTAAGTAATTTGAAAACTGGTTTTGCAAAAGTTGAAACATGTTGTTGCATGTTTAAAGTCATTGATTTAAGAAATGGTACATTCAATATAATAAGGTTAAGATTGAATAATATTTAATGTCACACTGCTCTGACATATCAGAAATAGCATATCATGCCGTATTGGTTATTTCTACTTTGAACGTTTGACGGCATTATTTATGTTAAAAAATACAAAAATCTTCTGTTTAACTCTTATAAAGCAAATCATTAGAAACGAACAACGCTAAAATAGTTAATACTTACAAATTAACTGTACACTTGATTCGATCGCCGACTTTCCATGCATCTCCAATTTTTTCACCGGATTTTCTTCCTTCAAATACCCTTAAAATAAATTATAGATGACATATTTAAGCAAACGAATATGGTATTTATAGTCCTCTAAATCAATTTTGTAGAATGAGAATACAGCTATGTCAGAAATAAACCCCTTAACTCTAAGCAATGCTTTATAGGAGGAAAGTACACAGATTTTGTCCATAATATTTTACATTGTTACTGAATTATAAGTTATTAGTTCACTGTTATATTATTTGTCTATTAAGCTCATTATTGTGTGTGTAAAAAAGAGAATTTTCAAGTAAAAGAAACAAATATCGCTATAGTGAATAAATTGTGAGGAACAACAGTAAGATTATGTTAATACTTTTAAAATGATTGACACATTATTTTCAAGTAACAGTTGTATGTATTTGAGAATACTAAACAATTATGTAATAACTATGTTATTCGGTCTTGTTCAATTACATACACATTTGATTGGGATAAAAATTCTATTCATTTCAGATGCTGTGTTTATTTTTATCATTACAGACGCCGTAATATTATTACATGGTTTTGATAAATACACCAGTTTGACACGATAGGCATGCTGTGACCTTAACTTATATATCTAAAGAAAATACACCCTTAATGAAGACATGAACAACGTACGACCACAACTGAATATGCAACAAACATACACAATACAAGGCCTGGTATAATATAATCTAACACGTGAACATTTTTACCATCTTTAAAAGTGGATAGTGAAATAAAACGTTTCGTGCATGTAATATTTATCCTTAATCATATTACAGAAATTCCATCGAGGTCTTACATAGATCAGCTTGGACACTCAATACAGAAATATATGCAAAACAATTAAGATAAATTCTCAGAAATAAATTGAAACTCGTATTTTTTAGGTATTTAAAGCCCAATTTAAGTGAGAGAGTTGCAACGCTTTTCAGTCGTGGGGCATTTTGAACAATTTGCAAGTTTGCAAACAACTTACTTGTGTAAACCTACATAAAACTATTATCGAACATTCCAATCATGTCAAACAATTTTAGTGCAGATCCTTTAATATTACTTATCATCGTAAAGCTTCTGTTTATAATATTGCATAAACATAGTTACTTTTATATTGGTAGATTTAGCAGCTACACGATTGAATCCCTTAATCATTTGAATTTTGTTGTAATTAAACATAAACAAATAACATGTATGTAATTCATACTTTACAGTGTAGCATTTATATGGTACGAGGGCTATTCAATATACATGTATAATGAGATGTCCTTATATATTTTCATTCTAACATAAAATATAATAATATGTGGTAAGATTATTTAATATGTAATTTGTTCTTGATAAGATTATCGACATTGGTAGAACATATATAACACGACATAGAATTTATGATCATTTCAATAACCATAGTAACACATTATCGCCCCGTCCGTTCTGTCTATTATAATTTCAAGTAAAGTAAGAAACAATTTTTGCAATAACGTAAAACTCCGCCAATTGTTTGTACTTTATATCAGTGATGTCATGTGAAAAATGGCATTATTTTGTAGTACAACGTTGTTGCGATCAACATTTGTTCACAGTTAGCCTGACCCGTTGTCAAGGTAACATTATGACACAATAACCTCTTGAAATGTGGGCGAATTGACCACTGAAAGATTTAAAATGTTGCAAAAGGCTAAGAGAAAGACATTGTTTGTTTAGGTGGCACATAAACTTTTATGGGGGACACATATCCCTGAATGACAGACATATGTCCGGCAGGAGAAAATCCGGCGTATCGGCGTTTTGGATCAAAACAAAAGTAAAATGAAATACAAGAATTTGTTAATTTAGTTTTAAAACATTTATAATTCCTGCTTCAATTTTTATCAGTAAATAAGAAATGCAATAAGGTTATAAAATAAAACAAAACAGTATCACCTATCTGTCTTAATATAATGTATCGTTTTACGTATTTTTCTCTATGGTAGGTACATGCTTGTAGGACCCCACCCCCGTCTTCTTGAATACTATGGGTTAGAGAGACGCGTCCAAGAAGTTTATCTGGCGAATAAGGGTGGAGAGTGACGACTTCCTCCGAAATGTAATAACGATGGACAAGACGTGGCTTCACCTACATGACCTAGAGACACACACCCAGTCTACCGTCTGGAAGTGCTCTGGCGTTCGGGGGATATTTTGAAAAGCTATGTATGTGATAAGACATCATAGCGACGTTAACTGCGCGAATGACGTCGCTGACGCCGCAACATATTGTTGTGTGGGGGTGATAGAACAAACATGACTTTCTTATAAATTCTGAACTTTAAAACTGTTTTATGGATTACTTTAATATTTTCAGATTTTATTAAGAAATGAATGAACTTTGTAAGTATGTATTGCATATAACCGTTGAATGAATCATATAAAAGATATGAACACAGTCTCATTATATATTGAACAACCGTCGTTCATTAAACATAATTTACTGAGATATTTGTGTAAAACAAAATCCTTTTTTTAAAACGTTGTTTAACAGAAAATCGCTTCATTATCTTTCAGCAAAATATAAAATCAAGATCATATTTATATTTGATAATAGACGTAGACATATGAATCGCTCTAATAATTCTTTATAATAATCGAGATAACAGTTCTTTTACCAAACGTTACTGTTATGTTTAGTAAGAGTTTTAATAACTCATTTCTTAGTTCTATGTCAGTTTTATAATTTGCCATCAATTTATGAACATTAATCTCTTTGGAGATTGTGCTATTAGACAGATGTTTCAGATAATGAAAGTGCTGTTTTATAAATCAATTCACTTCATAAAACATGTTGTAGATGTCTGTTATTCACGCCATTGGATTTATCGAATGATTATTTCTGATATCGTGTAAATTCTAGTTTTCGTTGAAATTAAGAAAAAAAGGGGGCATCTGACTACGATTCATGTTACGTATCGTAAGATTTAGCCCTTTATGTTTTCAAGAAGAAGATTTTTTGAGTATTTCCTATATAATAAAAACAATCATGACCACTGGGGCCAATTTTGCCTAAGGGTATTATTTGAATAAACTTAAACTTAAATAAGGAAGAAAAATGCATATCAATTTAATAGAGAAACAAAAGCTTGCAATTAGTCTTCAACTCTGTTGGGTTAATTTGTTTAGATTGTTGAATGCATTTCTGCTCACAGTTGGACTAGTATAGAGCTATACAAACGTATATTGGGTCAAATAAAGATTTTGCACTAGTTATTCTGAAGAAAAGTATACAACTGAACAATTATATAGTCTTTTTTTAACAGTATAACACATATAAAGGATATATTTTGAAAGAATGGTAAACATTGATAGTGAAACTTTACATATTATTTTTAATGTACAGATTGTGTACACTGATTGAACTTGTTGATATGGGAGGGGTCAATAGTTAGGTTAATGTTTGGATCTACAAAAAGACATGATAAAACTCTTCGTATTTATAAATGCAATATAATGACTGACATTAATATAACAATATGTGTTTGATGTAATTTCACTATTTCGAACGTTGGCAATACTTAAGTTAAAAAATAATTTACTAATTCTACTCATATCTAAGCAGTTAAACTATTCAGATTGCAACTGAGTTTCATGTGTTTTTTGCGAAAAATATATTCTATTCTTACTTACAACAAACAATAAATAATGCGAAGTTCCTGTTTGTATATATTTGTTTTTTATTGATTTCGTGTTGTTGTAGTGTGCAAACAAGTACTACCTCACTTTCTTTGTAAATATTCTATCACGTAACTATAGTTTTTATTCATCTGTATCGGAGCTTCATTCAAACGTCTAAAACAGGTAAATATTTAAATGTGTCATCATTGTAAATAAAATATAGTCTTTACAACGATTAGAACGTTATAATAATTTAAAAGTTATCAAACTTTACATTTTTATATACGATTTTTCAAAGATGTGTACGTATCATTATTTAAATGGTGTCCAACTAGAACATTTGTATATAGATTTTACAAGGACCTTTACAAAATTATCATTTAAAATTGATCTAAGAAGAAAACTTGTATATAGTCTTTACATGGATGTGTACGTTATCACTAAATATAATCTACCAAGCTAGAAATACATTTTTATTATAGTTATGATTTTGAAGATAATGAATATCCTTTAATCATAGTGTAAACGAGGGATGATCCAGAATGGCCTAAACTTTTGAATTACACATAGGTAGTTTTGAAAACCATATATTAAAAAATGGAACATACAATTGATAAGATATGACATAACTATAATATATTTAGTATAAAGTGCAAGCGTGCCATGCGATTCTATAATCATAGTAATATATATGCGGCGCACGCAGATTTTGCGACAGTTTTTAAGTTAAACAAATCCTAAATAAAAATAAAATAAACATGACGAATGTAAATATCATCTAATTCAGTTCGATGATGCTATTATATCAAAAAGTGAATGTAATCTGAATGTTGCATTTTTATATCAATAGTGTTCAAACAGGGAGAAGTGCAGAATAGCATTATTCTGTGTACGACAGACAGAATATAACAGAAATGTCGTAAAGTTAGGTAATTTTGATATATTATTTAACTTATGTCTCCAATCTTCAATAACAAACTATTTTATTAATACAGTAAATCTGCTTATAGAGTGTACAGTGTGCCGAAAACATTATTTTTTTTTGTAAATGGGATTTGAAATTTCTTAAAACGCTTTAGAAAAAGAAGGGTTCACACCACTATCTTTTATCTATAAAATTAATGTTGTGCAAGCAATATATATAAATTAATCCGTATTATCCTGACATTGCTGGGGTTTATTTTGCCATAAATGTATCCATGAATAATACCATAGATAATACGGTTCTGACACTTTTATGAGCTATGTGAAGTAATAGTAAAAATGTCGCATTGTATGACCAGCAATGGTTTACAGACTTTTTCCCACTCCATATTCATTGCAATGAAAATAAGTCAAATTAATTTGAATAAAAACATGAACAGATAGTAGTCTGGTTCACATGTCGCTGTTTCGTAAACGGCGACTTAAACAACTATACAAGAGACGTTATGAAATGAGCTACGACGTTCGCTGGGTATACCACATTGACTATTTTGTTTTGTATGTAGTTTTTCAATGACTTGTTATTTTGTCTAATATTTTGTAAGAAATTGCTCAACGTAATTAAATACATGATGACATTATATCAATGAACTATATATCATCCACAGAACACGCCTGCATTTTTAGAGATCATCCCTCGTATGATATGACAACGTTGATCTAGTCTGACTTTAATTCACAATAAACCAGTTTATGTCAGGACATGAAAAGAAGTAACCTTTACTATGCCTATACGTTAACAGTAAGTTAACTATTGTTTGCACATTTATTAAAACCGTAACTGTGTTTATCTCATTAAGATGTGTGTTCATGTATATACTCAATTTAAAACAAATAATATATCGGAAGGTACTACATGAAAGAAAATATTTCAAAATTATGTATTTGATGCAGATGAAAAATATATTGTTTCAACAAATTAAATTATTTAATTATTCTGCATTCGAAGAATATTCGGATATACAAGATAAGACGTTTATGAATTTGTTGAATATATTTCTACCTTACTTAATAACAGAGACTTAGTTGAACATTCACAACATACGTTAGAAATAAAATGTGGTTGTAACGATTTTGGAAACACAAACTGTCCGTTTACTAAACGCTTTGCAAATTATTCGTTCGTTTAATAATCCGGAGGGTAAAGGAACAGGATATTCATAGAACATATTTGTAATTCATTGTCGTCAATTATTAAATAATTGAAAAAACGCACTACTTTAGATCATAGTAAATGATTTGAGTTTATTATAAAATTGACATATGATGAATGATTATTAACTACTAGCATTCATTGCACATGTTTGAGACAAATTAGCGAATGACAGAGAAGCATAGTTCACATGGTGTATTTTACACGTAGAGAAAGCCAGTGTATGGAACTAGGAAATATCTAGTGTGATAGATTTGCCTGAGTCTGCTAACCTGACACAAACAAACATGACAAACTATTATTTACCATCTGGTCATGAACCAACCAGCAGATGAATAACTAGAGTTTGACTGTAATTTAATGAAATTTCAATAAATGAAAAGGCATTGTCGTTTTCATTTATTTAACCAAGAGGAACTAAATATTATACAAAATATAAGGTAACAAACTATAACAATTTTAATAATTATAACAAACCTTAGCAAAGATTGAAATATTTTAATATTTCTATATTTTTTTTAAATTTTTCTTGCTGATTTGAAGGTTCAGCATGTCCTGAAAAACATTTCGGCATGTGATATGATGTCGCTACGATGGCACAAAGGTGACATGTGTGTGTTTTTACTTATCTCGTGGTCACGAGTTACTAAGTCGTGGCCACGAGTTACTAAGTCGTGGCAACGAGATAGCTAAGTTGTGGCCACGAGATACTATGTCGTGGCCACGAGATACTATGTCGTGGCCACGAGTTAGCTAAGTCGTGGCCACGAGATAGCTAACTGAAGACCAAGAGATACTATAACAGTGCCACGTGTTACTAAGTCGTGGCTACGACATAGCTAACTCGTGGCCACGAGATACTATGTCGTAACCACGAGTTACTAAGTCGTGGCCAGGAGATAGCTAACTCGTGGCCACGAGATACTATGTCGTGGCCACGAGTTACTAAGTCGTGGCCACGAGTTACTAAGTCGTGGCAACGAGTCACTTAGACGTGGCCACGAGCTACTTAGACGTTGCCTCGAGATACTATGTCGTGGCCACAAGTTACTAAGTCGTGGCCACGAGATAGCTAACTCGTGGCCACGAGATACAATGTTGTGGCCACGAGCTACTTAGACGTTGCCTCGAGATACTATGTCGTGGCCACAAGTTACTAAGTCGTGGCCACGAGATAGCTAACTTGTGGCCACGAGATACAATGTTGTGGCCATGAGTAACTATGTCGTGGCCACAAGTTACTAAGTCGTGGCCACGAGATAGCTAACTGAAGACCAAGATATACTATGTCGTTGCCACGTGTTACTAAGTCGTGGCCAGGAGATAGCTAATTCGTGGCCACGAGATACTATGTCGTGGCCACGAGTTACTAAGTCGTGGCCACGAGTTACTAAGTCGTGGCAACGAGTCACTTAGTCGTGGCCACGAGCTACTTAGACGTGGCCTCGAGATACTATGTCGTGGCAACAAGTTACTAAGTCGTGGCCACGAGATAGCTAACTCGTGGCCACGAGATACAATGCTGTGGCCACGAGTAACTATGTCGTGGCCACAAGTTACTAAGTCATGGCCACGAGATAGCTAAGTCGTGGCCAAGATAAATAACTAAATGTCCATAATTTTTCATTTAGCGTCACTGTGACCCTGAGTTTTGACCCAATGACCTCTAAATTATTAGATGTCATCTACTGAACAGGTGCAATGATCTTTCTTGGTTATTAACCATGGCTTATCTTTCAAAATTATCAGACAAGGGTTTTGCCTTATAGGCTATCTACTGTCCATGGCCAATATCCCTTACAAATAAAATAAACCAGGACATATTCCTTCTCATGTTATCCTATAAACAAGGTTTACAGGCCGTGGTACGTACAAACAGACAAATTCAATCACAAAACTGTCCCCAACAAAGAGCTAAAGTCCAAATTAATGTCTGATGGGCCTTGGAAGGTGACTTTCTAATATGATCCTAAAGACAAGTTCATAGTATCTCGTGGCCATGAGAAAGCTAACTCGTGGCCACGACTTAGTAACTCGTGGCCACGACATAGTATCTCGTGGCCACGAGTTAGCTATCTCCTGGCCACGACTAAGTAACTCGTAGCCACGACATAGTATCTCGTGGCCATGAGTTATCTATCTCGTAGCCACGACTTAGTAACTCGTGGCCACGACATAGTATCTCGTGGCCACGGGTTAGCTATGTCGTGGCCACGACTTAGTTACTCGTGGCCACGACATAGTATCTCGTGGCCACGAATTAGCTATGTCGTGGCCACGACTTAGTAACTCGTGGCTACGACAAAGTATCTCGTGGCCACGAGATAAATAAAAACACCCACATGTCACCTTTATGTCACGGTATATTGCTGATTGAGTTGGAATTTCTATTTGGTTTAAGACTTTGAAACAAACATCTAAATTATATGTTCGAACTATGTTTAATTATAATGTCTAAATGATTATTAAAATAGTTCATTAACACTGTAACTATAATCCATTTTTAGCATGAACTGATATTTTATGTATCGACAGATCTTCACTTAATATATTTTGTTAATAAAATATTTGATGAAGATGATAAAATATATTGTTTCAGCATTTCGTCATATACTAATACTAATTTCCATTTGAATAACATAATTTGCATACATTAGTTTATTGTCTGTACTCTAGAAATACAGCATTTATATTGTAACCGTACTCAAACATTTATTATAAGATGAACACAATTTAACATTTAAAACAAACATCTGATATTATAAATTGTTAAAAGTCATGTCGAATGTATAAAAGTTGATGACATGATTTGCAAAATTTCCACAATACAATGTTTATAAAAAAAATAAATCAGACGAAAATAATAATATGATCGAGCGATATTATTCACTGAATTTACCATATTCCAGTAGATAAAGATAGATTAAACAAACTCGTCGTCGATCGTAAAAATCAAAATCATCGTGGATGTAGTTAAGATGAAACAAAATCGTAAGAAAGAACAATATATTCATTTATTGTTCGGAACTTGGATGCATCTCGTGTGAAACATTAACAAGAACCGGGTGATGTTCCCCGAATAGGTTTTAGACACAGGAAGGTATACTTCTTTTAGTGTCAGAGTAACGTCACAGACAAAGTTCAAAGTGAAAAAAAAATGATGCGCGCGACATGTCGTCTCAATATGGTTATCATTTCTTTTAAATTGTTGTAAAATCCGTCTTCAAATAACAAAGTTATGGACCGGACATACGTTTGTTGCAAGATCATGCTGTGACCTTCACCTTCAAGGTAGCGACCCAAATGTTGCGCGCGACACAAAATCTCTATCTGGTGATCATTTCTGTGAAATAATTGTAAAATCCGATTTCAAATAACTAAAATATTGGCCGGACACGATTTTACTGCAAAGTCACGCTGTGACCTCGACCTTTAAGAAAGCGACCCAAATTTAAGGCCCTGTCACACTAGACGCCGTTTGAGTTTGCACAGCATTGTTAAATATAACAACGCGCCGCGAGATCCCAAGAAAAGTCTGATATTTTTGATTTCACGGAGAATTCACGGCGTCTTAACGGCGTCATTATGGCGATCATGGTGTTGCTACAGAGCTTCCTCGGCGTTGTAGTTCGTTCTGACGGAGCTTTAATTGGAGATTGTCAGCGTTCTGACTGCGCTTCTGTTATAAAGACGCCCCACAACCTCCGTGGCTGACAAATAAAAACGGCGCAAGTTATAAAACAAGACCTTTTCTTGATCTTGTTTTGAGGATTTGGAAACAGCTTGGGTCTAGCGATAACTTCCTGAATAGCTTAGCTTATTTATTTAATTTTCTATTCCGTTTAATCGTTTAGATATTTTATATCGAAAGTAAAATTATATTTTAACAATGAAGCAATAAACACATACTTGCCGTCTGAATGGTATCCATAGGAATCATATCCTAATCCAGGTAGACGATTATTTGGATAGTCATCCGGTACCACACCGATAGCTAGAATAAAATTATATTATATTGATAAGTATTAAACTTTGAATTAGAACAACATAAATAAATAAATGAAATGATAAATAAAAAACAATAAATAAATAAAAAATTATTAATTTTACACTTGTACATAATGAATAAATAAATATATTAATTAATTAATCAATAAATTCATAGCAATTCTCTTGTAATTTTGTTGTGATTAATGCTTCCGATGGATCACTTTGCCTCCAGATATGTATATTCTCCAAAATTTGCTTGTTATGTATTGATGGCAGATTATAAATTAATTTTCAGAAAGTATTTACAGATGAAAATGAATATTTAACTTAATACTCCTTCATATATTTACTATTATAGTTACATATTTTAAAATAACATTCATTTGTGTTTGGTTCTTGACGATAAGGTATCACTGGATTTTATCATAAACATGATATGCTCAAAAGTCTATCTGAAGGTAATGAGAATTTTGACGACTTTTCTTTAATTCCTTAAGCAGTATCATGATACACATACTAATTATGGCTAAACACTTGACTCAAGTTACAAATGATCGAACGTTATAGTTTGCAAACTGTTACCTATACCTCCGTTTCTACCAATGCTCACAATCTCGATTTCAAAACTGTCACCAGTAGAAAGTGTTTGTTTGTCAATTAATAAACCAAAGTCGCCTTTTGCTGTTTTAGCACAACTGTAAAAGAAAATAAATCAATCGGATTTATCAAAGCAGGTAAGTATTTCCTTCAATTAAACAAAGTTTTTTAAAACATTTATATTTTGAAATAATTGCATATAAATTACAAATATTAAGTTACTTTGAAATTAGATATTTTATGTCACCTGATTAAGTCTCCGTCAATGATGAGGTTTTTGCAAACAAGTTGTCTATCCAGGAATGACTGAAAACAAAATATAACGCAAAATTAATAATTATTTATTATATCATTAAAAATATTACAATATATTTTGAGTTCGTGATGATTGGCTCAGTCGTTTGGAAAGAATACAAATGAAAGTTTCAACACACTCAAATAATATAGGGTACTCACTTGATTTGTTTGTGAACATTGATCCTTTGTCACTTGATTTGTTTGTGAACATTGATCCTTTGTCATCGGTGTTGCTCTGTTTGATTTTACTGTTTTTTCTTTAAGTCCTGATTTATGAAATAAAAAGAGAAGCAAAATGAATACAGTAGTTTACAAAATAATAAGAACGTGTATTAACACTCGGTATAAGAAGCTACTGTATAAAATTCATTGCATTAAAATAATTCCTTTATATAAACCATAAATGAATAAAACAAATGAAACTACTGAAGACATGTTTTATATTAGGCGTTTCATTGATATGACACACATTATAAGTATAAAATGGTTATCTTAGTTTAACATGTATTATCAAAAATACTACGAAAGTTAGAAACTTACCTGCACCAGATTCGTTTGGCTTATGTAACACTCCTAGTTGTTTACAAGTTTTCATCAACTTTTCGAGATTACAGTCAGGCATGAAGTCGTTCGTTTCGATCGTATTGTTCGCTTTTATTCTTTCTAGCTGGTCTCGGACGAGATGGAGATTTTGTCTGTATGACAAGGAACTGAGGAACAATTTGTAAGGCTGATCCGCTTCTGATTGCAATGTTTCTTTCATATCATTTGTTTCATCAACTAGGCCTTTGTTTTGTTTTTCCAAGTTTTCGATCTTTTCCACGTCTGCTGCCATGATATCATCTCCATATTTTAGCATTGCATCAGAAAGTTTCGTGAAATGTGCAATCAGTTCATCCCTGAATGAGTTGACCTCAAAAGCAAATTTTTTGTTGACATCTTTTACATGGTCCTTGTTGCTTCTGATGCGTCCTAACATAGCTTTTGCTTCACCGTCATACTTCTCTATGTCCTTCTTCAACTTTTTGAACTCTTTACTGTCTTTATATCCATCGATGTGTTCTAGTATATACTTCACTTTACAGGTTTTATGGGAAATTACCATACAATCGCCACAACCTACTTGGTCATGTTCGGGACAGAAAAACTTAATTTCTTCGTTGAGATGTTTAGTACAATTATCGAAAGTTGGTGTTTCTTTGCATTTTGATTTAGCCTCGACTGATTGGACAAGTATATGTCCCCGGTTAAGCTTGAATTGTTTGTGAGTATCAAAACATCTTTGGCACATTTCTTCTGCACATTGTGAACAGAAACCATCCGAGAATGTTGACGTCTTAAGTTGCTCACAGGGTTTGCAATAATTACGAAGTTTCTTGCCAGATACCTCCATTTTTCAGTCGTTGAATTATCTGAAATAGAGTTGCAACAACACAAATCTAATTTCATTTATTTAAACGACACTTGTTATGCTGTTCTTGTAACAGGAAACACTTCAAGTGATACTTTCTTTAAACAATTAAACAATTATTACATTTAATCGTATGCTAGTATTGTATTTCCACGACAATCTGTTGCCAATTATTCTCTAAATACAAAGTAACATGTTGAAATAAATAATTTGAAGTTAACACTTATATGTTAATAGGAAAAAAGGAAGATATCATATCACAGGAATACCATTGTTTTATGAAACAGAAACTCCAATTAAGAGAATATAATCAAAAAATCACTTGTTCTGTGTAGTGGATGTGTGAGTAAGAAGTTATGGAATTCCCTTCCTGATTTTTATAAATTTATGAAAGAAAAAATAAACCGAAACAGTTATGCCTTGTTTTATTATTAAACTCTTTTATTAAAAATGCAATTTAGATTAAAGGTAGCTCAGGGTATGTGACATCTTAAGATGTTGAAAGAAGCTGGAAATGCATAATAATCAGGTAAATATTGAATAACATTTGAATTAAATTTGATTGATTTTGACTTAAGTGACTTATTTTAGTAAAAATAAAACTGCAGCAATTCTCTTCTGTTAAATTATAGCACATTTAAACAAGACAACTAAATATTCTCAATTTACACTTCCGCACATATTTTTTTGCGTAAAAAAAACAAACGTTTATGATAATGTCCGCAGTTCAAGATCATATCAAATTACCCTCGTATTTGCCAATTATTTATGATTTATGATTCGTGGATAAAATTGGATTGCGACGTCTGACTGTCTTTGACCACTTTTTGGCATTGTAAATCTCGGTTGCAATGATGATTCTTGAATGCGTTCAAAATTTGATATCTCGTTTTTTTTTTCAAGCAAACCGTTGGTATGTTTGTGCACATTCACTACGTGAGAGTGTATTGAAAACCTTGCGCCCTCCCCCAGTCCTGATTCTTTTCGTGCGGTCTCATTTATTAGAGAAAGTTGCGTATCAAAATGTAAAATCTATAATATTGAAGAAAGATATAACGAAAACAAGGCCGTTTGACACATTCATACATTCCAGATATCCCTGTGTTCTCGGAAGGTTAACAAGTTAGATTCTATATTGGACATAACTTTAAAATACATTTAACGTAGCCTTATTCAATACAAAAAAAACATAACATAATGCTGCTGTAGTCCAAATTAAAACTTACTTCAGTATTTACCTAGTTTGGTATAATACATTCAATTTTATCATATTGGATCAAGAATAACTGTACTGGAAAACTGTGCATCAGTCGGTAAAAACGTAAGACAAAAACTATCCAAAAATCTATAATCACGTTGAAAGTTGTCTTACCTGTCACGTTAAAATATTAAAAGCTGCAGTATACCGTTAACAAATAACTGTACATCCATTCACCGCACAAATAATAGTGAACTAATATACATTCAGCATTTAAAGCATTTCTTAAGTTAAACTTCCGTTAACATTATTTCAATATCAAGTGGTATATACATTTTACCCGGTTTGGAAGAGTAAACATTACATGGACAGATGGTTTTCTTCCGGGTTCATTAACGTTGGAAAATGTATTATTGTAAAATATGTGTATGCTATAGAACACACCTAATTTATTAGACAAAGACAAAGTAGGTTTATCGCATTAATGAATAAAGTTAAGTTGTCGGAGTTTTGTTGTCATAAGGTATGTTAGTAATCAAACTTTCAAAATAATTTCTTACATGCACGTAAGTATGACAGGACACTTTAATGATATACAACAACGTGTAAATGCCCCTGATGGTGACTTTTACAAATAAGCAAATACTAGTGTGACTGCTTGATAAGTATCTTTTTTGTTAAATCCATTCCGACATGTATGCGCATAATAAGTCCCCAATTAATATTTTGAAGCCTCGGCCTAGATTCCTTTGGACTTGATTTACTAGATTACAATAAGAAAAACTAACTGAACAATCTCATAAGCTGGAACTATTAAAGCAGATGAAAACAGAACTTTTTAATTATTTAGATAAAGAAATGTTCTGTTTATTTCTCTGCTGTTAATAATTTACAAAATTGTCAATAAAAAATAGAATATCAATATTCCAAATGTTAGATAGACTAAGTACACATATATTTACTTTATACAGAAATATTTTTCACTTAGTTACATTGATGAATAAATAAATATGCTATTTAGTTCATGTGTACATTTATGTAATAATTGTGCATGTTTTAAGTTATGTGCACAACTTGATGTACACCTGAAACACTTGTGTCATTTTGAACAATCTTAAGGCATTGTCAAGAAATTAAATACGTCGCAAAACAGTCAGGTTGCCCAAAAAGTCTGATTTGCGCAAGTGGGTCTTAATCAATCTAATTTTGCAGATGGGTATATAAACTCGAATGTTACCTCTTTTTGAGTTTATTGGAGTTGAAGAGATGAGTTGAATTGTTCTACGCAGTGCTCCATGTGCTCGTAGACTGTTGCTAGAATATAATTATAATACATTGTTTGCAGGTAATATTTTTTGTTGCTGGGTCGTATTTGGTTGCGTTTATTGAATACCGCCTTCCCTTGTTGATCTTGTCTTTCATTTTTACTTCTTACTCAATATACCAGCATACAGAACTAATAGATATATAAGTATTTCTTGTTTCTTCTAAAAGAAAGTAGTGGAAATGAATTATATAACAGATAAAATATCAGATTATGGGTTTATATTGGAGAGGAATAATTTAATTATCTTTATTTTAGTATTCATTTCGAATTGTTTCCATGATATCAAACTATCCTAAAATGCAGTGGTTTATGTGACTTCTAACATTCCAAGGGTTAAAATAATAAGCACATAAACGGAGATGGTTGTCAAGTCTCGCAAGGCTGTAGTGTACTTAGATTGCATTTACGACGTGAATAGAATACATTGAAACCATGGTGGCTGATTTGTGTCATTCGTGTTTTCGCTCCGCAACCCCGCCAATGAAACCTGGAGAATTAACATGTTAAAATGACTGGGGCACAGAACGAAAACGCGCGTATTACCGAGGGCGGGGGCAAAGTTTAATAAATATATAGCTTCGCATCTCGGATCGCGAAGCGAGTTTTGTGCTAAATCGAAAATTTGCAATTTTAAGTCGCGGTGGCACGGAGCAAAAACACGCCGTTTTACTTATTAAATCTCGCCATTTTATTTCTTAAACCTCCCTCCGCCCCCGATGGGCAGAGTTTAATGTATTTGACTTCACCCCGCGCCCGTTAAGTAGCGTGTTTTCGCATCGCGCCCCCGCCATTTCATCTTGTCAATTCTCGATTGTTTTCGCTTGGCAGGGTCGAGGGGCGATAACACGAATGACACAAATAAGCCACCACAGAAATTCACTTACACTAACAAAATTAATATATTTCTCAGTGTAGAAAGTTAGAAAATTTGAAATTGTCAACATTTTTTTCGTGTGTTTTTGGATGCTTAAGACAAACACTTAAATTTCAAAGTGTGAAACATGCCTTAATGTTATATGACAAACCAAATGTTGGTCTTGGTTTAACGTTATCAGATAAATCGGGACGGACAAAATAAATTTTGAAGCTAGAATATAATTTGAACAATGAACAAATAAAAATGTCATGTTTCAATGTACTAAGTATTTGCTTGAACAGTCATTTAACTTGTTTGCGGCGGTAAAAGTAGAATTTGATATATAAATTATATTAACATAAAAATGAAAGAATGTTTGTTTAATTAATCTTGCTAACTTAAAAGCATTTTTTTAAAGAAAAAGCAGTGCAAAGTAAATTTGGTATAAGTATGTTCTCACTGAATTGTCGAGCTTACAGAACTTCGATGGTTCTAAATAGGTAGCCCTTCGTGCCTGAAATAATGCACGTAAGGGCACCTGAGGTCTTCCTCCACCAGTAAAGCTATATGACCTTTGTTACGTCGAAGTGAGCCACCAGTAAAGCTATATTACCTTTATTACGTCGAAGTGACGTAAAACCCAATCAAACAACAAACACTGAAATATCTACTTACACTCGTCAACATTGTATCAATTTTATCAAGCGGAGCTTAATCGTTGCCTCGTAGTTTGTCCGATAGTTATCCGCAGCTTGTTTTTATTTTATTTTTTATTTTTTTGAAGTGATATATCGACCCAATGTTCTTATCAAAATGCATGAACAATAGTTTTATCTTAGTCTTTTTTCCCTGGACATTTTTAAACAAAAAGCAACGGAAGAACTGTAAAAAAAGCCCGGTTAATGTTGAGTACAAAAAAAGGAAAAGAAAACAAGAAAAAGATAAGCGTTTATTGAAATAAGGGCTGTATTTCTGGATACCATGGTACGCATTTGGATAAAATTATTACATAAAATAATTTATCGTTATTCAATCAAAAAGGAACATGGCGTCCTTGTGAACCAGTCAAGCCAAATAATCTCCATCGTGGACATAACAATTATAATATTACTTTAAAAGAATTCTCCAACGAGGGCATAACGTACAATTATAACATTATTTTAAATAATCTACAACACGAGGACATAACAATTATAATATTATTTTAAATAATCTCCGACGAGGACATTACACTTATAACATTATTTTTAATAACCTCCAACGCGGACATAACAATTATAACATTATTTTAGATAATCTCCAACGTGGACATAACAATTATAACATTATTTTAAATAATCTCCAACGCGGACATAACAAATATAACATTATTTTGAATAATCTCCAATGTGAAAATAACAATTATAACATAATTTTAAATAATCTCCAATGCGGACATAACAATTATAACATTATGTTAAATCATCTCCAACGTGGACATAACAATTATAACATTATTTTAAATAATCTCCAATGCGGACATAACAATTATAACATTATTTAAAATAATCTCCAATGCGGACATAAAAATTATAACATTATTTTAAAGGTACATTTCTATTTGTCATAAATGAATAGTTTTCTAACCATTGCTTTCATACTTTACAGAAAGACATTTTTCATGAAATATAATTCTTTAATAAACACATGAACAAATTTCGTTCATAATAAATTAATACAAAACATTATGGACACTTTCCTATAGTAACCATACACTTGGTTTATGCATGAATGACTAAAAGATGCACACAATGACTAAAAGATACGCATTTATATACTAATAGACTAGTGTTATTGTAACTGAAAAATGCAATGAAATTACCATATATGGTTGTTGACTAAAAATTGTAAAAGATAAACGTGTATTAACATTAAACGGCAAAGAAGGCAAACAAATCAGTATATGTCAAAATGTACTTAGTAAAAGTGGTGGAGATTCGTTCTTCGTCACTTGTGTACAGTTATTTTAAACGACAAGGACATTTTTTATATAAGTGACTGTGTCTCATTTCTATTATATAACATTCTGCAAAGAGAAAAGTGAAGATTAAAGTTATTTGTTATGAGTCACCATTCAGAAAAAGTGTATTCTACAATTCTATGTATGGCTGAATTTATAAATTATAAAGGTTGATATAATGTAACATCACAAAAAGATAACGTTATAATATTTTCAAATAATCATAGTACTAAGATGGTACTGTTTTCATTTCCAACGTATTCTTGCAATACTAAAAAAATATAAATTTATTTAAAAACTTGATTACAATACTGCATGAAAAATATTCAACACATTTAATAAATATATCCATTGCAACTTTATGCATGCAATTGGTAACGTGAAGCACATATCGCAGATTTATCGCTAAGAATTTGTTTTAAGTTCTATTTCGAACCAAAGACATTTAAAGATTAAACAATTAACACTATCTAAACGTATTAAATTAAAAGTTAAATAAAAATATATTCAAAAAGATAAGAATGTTAATCCATAGTTTGTGTTGTATATGCCGTCTGTCTCCCTATGCACTATGCATGATGTGAAATTTTAAGATATTTATAACCAGAAAGTGAAGTATGCCAATAAAATATACATCTAGAAAATTGAATAACAAATAAATGGTGACTGAAAGCTGAGAAAAAAGTGAAAAGATATTGCAGCATACCTATGAAATGTTGAATACTAAGATATTACAGTATACCTATGAAACGTTGAATACTACGGTTGCAGCATACCTATGAAATGTTGAATACTACGATATTGCAGCATGCGTATGAAATGTTGAATACTACGATACTGCAGCATACCTATGAAACGTTGAATACTACGATATTGCAGCATACCTATGAAACGTTGAATACTACGATATTGCAGCATACCTATGAAACGTTGAATACTACGATATTGCAGCATACCTATGAAACGTTGAATACTACGATATTGCAGCATACCTATGAAACGTTGAATACTACGATATTGCAGCATACCTATGAAACGTTGAATACTACGATATTGCAGCATACCTATGAAACGTTGAATACTACGATTATTGCAGCATGCGTATGAAATGTTGAATACTACGATATTGCAGCATATCTATGAAATGTTGAATACTACGATATTGTAGCATACCTATGAAACGTTGAATACTACGATATTGCAGCATACCTATGAAACGTTGAATACTACGATATTGCAGCATACCTATGAAACGTTGAATACTACGATATTGCAGCATACCTATGAAACGTTGAATACTACGATATTGCAGCATACCTATGAATGTTGAATACTACGATATTGCAGCATACCTATGAAATGTTGAATACTACGAAAACTGACTGTCATCTTAAAAATTAACACTTTGGTTTGTTTGCCTTGCTTTATCTTATGATGTAAAACAAAGAAAACACAAAAAGCTATGTCGTATTACAAAATGCTGTTTCTTAGTTTATTCAGTGTTAAATTCAAACACTTTATCACTTGTTATTTACACATGGCATGACTGATATTGCCCCTTTTTATGAATATGAATTTGTTTAATTTCTTTGATGTAAACTTTCATTGTTTATTACGATTTTTCGACTAGTCGTAAAAATATAGATTTATATAAAAAGAAAACAATTGACTTTCAAGGTAATATCAAAACAAGTAAATGTTCCCCATCAATAAAGGAAGAAATAATTTGGAATTGTGTCGTAGTCTACTATCATTGTGGTGATGAGACATAATTAGGACTTCTTTTGTTTTGCTTATTTAATCCTATAATTACTTTGCAAAATTAAGTATGGGTAAGAGTTCCTATTAAGACGACCGTAGGGAGTCTTATCGAACTCTTACCCATATAACTGCAAATCGGCTCTTACAACTCGATATCAGATAAAAATATAGAAAATGTCACCTCTTTAATTAAGCATAACATTATTTTTCCCCAGCAGTCTCGTACACACATGTTTCCTTAAGTCCACAGGTGGATCGGGTCAAATTACCTAACTGTTGCAATGTAATAAAAGTAATTATTTTATTCACATCTTCATAATATCTTGGATTATTAATGCAGTTCATTCCTATTATATGAAACTTACTTTTTCTAGAAAATAAAAACAGTCATAAACATTTTTATAAGGATATCAAAATGTTACTATGTAATCATTTGTCTCTACCAAATCCATGTGCATTATCTATGTAATAAATTTGAATATATACTCAAATTGCATCAGCGTTATCAGCCTTTTTAGAAACACCTGACCTGGCTAATTAAAATATGCCAATCACGATTATCACTATCAGCACTGGTCCCTTCATGAAAAAGTGGCTACGCTAATTACTGTCGAGTAAGAGCCGATTTGCAGTTATAACAAAAAAGTACATGAAAGAGCATTTAGTAATTTCGTTGTAATAATGTTGAAACTTAAAGCAACACTCTAACTATTTATAAGTTATTATACATTTTACTGCCCAAGTAAATGTCGTATTGTACAGTGAAATGTATAATAATATTTTTATTATATATCTTTCGATTAATTTAAAATATCATCACAACCATCACCCCCAACAAACCACTACCATTATCCACACATGCACAATCATCAGCAACAAAGCCACTACCACTATCATCAACAACAGCAATATAACCATCAAAACCACCACCACTCACTACCACCATTATCAATAATAGCCCTGTGACACATGTTGTTTTTAGAAGAACAGGTAGTATCTGATCAGGATCCATGCTGTTTGTTATCAGTTTCACTATGTAATATAGGTTTGTAAGCGAACAGCATGGATCCTGATCAGACTGCGCGGATGCGCAATCTGGTCTGGATCCATGCTGGTCGCAAACCCATTATGATGGTTTTGTCATGGCGCGGCTCAAATGTACTGACACAAACATGTTAGTTCATGGCTTAATTATAAAACATATAGTATACACTTGTATTAACATGAATACAGATTTGTACCAGGTAATCACTTTATCACTTGTCTAAATTCATTAACAAGGTAATGGCGATAATGAATAGCAGTATTAGAAATATCAGACAGCACTAGACAAATAGAATAAAAAGAAAATTTATATGACTTTCGCGTGCGATTGATATATCGATGTGCATAATTTATCACCAGATTGCTACTGCGTGACTGCCACAGAAAGGGCTACTTTTGCATATGCGATCCCTTATCGTAATTTTCGGTGATTGCCATATACAGTGTGCTAATTACTGTCTCTGCTTTTTTCAGACTACATGGTATTTTACTTTTAAATACATTTTCAAATTTTCATTAAACAAAAAAGCAAAAAAAAAAAGCAAGAACACATGATTCTGGAGGTACGCTACTTAAAACCCAATTCATTTTTTTTATTTTCAATGTTGACATAACTTCAAATGTTGATATTTAAGATGGTAAGATTAGTCTTCTTGTTGTTAAAATTTTGTCTTGAACCGGTTACAAATGATAAAGACATGCAAAATAATTAAACGTCTGATACATAGCATTTTGATATGTGAATATTCCCCTAAAAAACTCAGAAATGATCATTGACTTGACTGACGGCACATAAAGTATATTAAGCAAAATATATCCTTTAAAAGCAGAAACGCTATTCTTGAAAAAGTTATAATTACTAAGAAAAATATGTTCTTAACGTCAATAACCCTGTGGTGTTTAATAATTACTTTTGAAATCTATAAACAGACAAACGGGTTTCATCTTTATATGAACTGTGGTCAAATGACATAATCGTAGAAATACGAAGTCAAAATTTAAAATTTCTTGATAATATGACCCGTGTTTTATCAATCAGCACTGTGCAGATTTTAGGGAAAACATTAACTAATCTGTCAGTTTTTTTTTCAGACATTCGCCAGAATAAGTTTTAATTCGATGTAATTCAAAGGGACGGGTATTCCGATCCGAACCGCAAACACACGTCATACATTGTGTCTTGCATATTCTACCATATTCCACCATAAATTAAATTATTTACCTATATAAACCAGTCTTCCATGGAAATGTATCTAATTACACCAGCAATTATTTTCCTACAACAGCGTATAAAATTACAACGCGAAATTACCTCATCCAAATCATACTATTGTATAGCACGCAACTTATCTTGCACCCCATGGCAGATGAAGTTTCCGACATGAGTAAAATTAACGGACACACCAATTTGCAAAAAATACTTTCAAATCGTTTTATAACTGAAAGTTTGGGTTTCTATTTAGTGATATAAAACCAACATTACGTGGGGTATATCACTCATAGTGTTGTAAACATAGCTTTGTAGATTTGAAATTATTGTATCATTATTTTATTTTTTTTTGCTTCAATATTAATTTATGATTCTGTAAATTTCCTTATAAATATATTGTTTATCTTGTTCGTTAAAGTATATTTCTCGATTCAAATACAATTACTGCACTAAAGTAATCATTTTTCCCAACCGCAATGATAACGTTATTCCCCTGTTAAACTCATTTTTAAAGTAACGACTGCGCTAATAAACTTGTTCAGGTAACCTTTGACCCCTGACAGAAACTCGCTTAATCTTATTTTATGTACCTTTTGAAAGAAAATTTAATGAAATTTTAAATTGACTAATCTAATTTCATCTATATCTAAACGTCACTTGCTATATTGTCCTCGCAACAGGGAACACTTTCACATTTCACATTCATTCTTTTGATTGTTATTTTATTTCCAGTGTCAAGATGTTTTCCGAGTATTTCTTTTTATTCATGTATATAATAATATAAAGTGGCTGAAATACTTCATATAAATCAAAATAAACAATTTAATGTTAAACTAACAAGGAAGGTATTACATGACGTGGTTATCATTGTTTAATTTAACGGGCACTTAATAATAAGAGTATGTAATTAAGTGGCACTTGTAGTGTTAAGTGGATGTGTGTAAGTCACTTGAACATGTTGAAATTGTTGAAATCCCGTCCTGGTTTATATAAAGTTAAATGGAAAAATTACACCAAATATTTGTAAATTTCTTTATAATGATTATTGCTGTTAAACACGTTTATGGAAAATGCATGCCAGTTTTGGTCACAAATGGCTCTGGGTAAATAAATAAAGGAGTGAAATAACCAGAATAAACATGGTTTGTCTTTAAACAAATCTTTAACAATAACTACAAGCTGCCACCGTGTATGTTATCATATCAACCGTTTAGGGTTGAATATTTTGACATACGTTTCACAGATTTGCTACTTTTCTTCATTCTATATTTACGTCTTCACTATGAAATGAACTGAATGTGATAAATATAAAAAATTGTTTGTTTTTTTTTTCGTCAATACATGATATTACTCTTTCGATATATCTTCAATCAACTTTGTCAGGATTGAGCACTGCAGACCAGGTGTGGTAACTGAGGAAATATCCTGATAGTGAGATAAAGTGTATGATTACTGAAGATCATCAAATATATACGCAGAAACTCTGATAGTGAGACAAAGTGTATGATTACTGAAGATCATCACATATATACCCAGAAAATCTGATAGTGAGACAAAGTGTATGACTACTGAAGATCATCACATATATACGCAGAAACTCTGATAGTGAGACAAAGTGTATGATTACTGAAGATCATCACATATTTACACAGAAACTCTGATAGTAAGACAAAGTGTATGATTACTGAAGATCATCACAATTATACGCAGAAACTCTGATAGTAAGACAAAGTGTATAATTATTGAAGATCATCACATTATACGCAGAAACTCTGATAGTGAGACAAAGTGTATGATTACTGAAGATCATCACATATATACGCAGACACTCTGATAGTGAGACAAAGTGTATGATTACTGAAGATCATCACATATATACGCAGAAACTCTGATAGTGAGACAAAGTGTATGATTACTGAAGATCATCACATATATACCAAGAAACTCTGATAGTGAGACAAAGTGTATGATTACTGAAGATCATCAAATATATACGCAGAAACTCTGATAGTGAGACAAAGTGTATGATTACTGAAGATCATCACATATATACGCAGAAACTCTGATAGTGAGACAAAGTGTATGATTACTGAAGATCATCACATATATACGCAGAAACTCTGATAGTGAGACAAAGTGTATGATTACTGAAGATCATCACATATATACGCAGAAACTCTGATAGTGAGACAAAGTGTATGATTACTGAAGATCATCACATATATACCAAGAAACTCTGATAGTGAGATAAAGTGTATGATTACTGAAGATCATCACATATATAAGCAGAAACTCTGATAGTAAGACAAAGAGTATGATTACTGAAGATCATCACATATATACGCAGAAACTCTGATAGTGAGACAAAGTGTATGATTACTGAAGATCATCACATATATACGCAGAAACTCTGATAGTGAGACAAAGTGTATGATTACTGAAGATCATCACATATATACGCAGAAACTCTGATAGTGAGACAAAGTGTATGATTACTGAAGATCATCACATATATACCAAGAAACTCTGATAGTGAGATAAAGTGTATGATTACTGAAGATCATCACATATATACGCAGAAACTCTGATAGTGAGACAAAGTGTATGATTACTGAAGATCATCACATATATACCAAGAAACTCTGATAGTGAGACAAAGTGTATGATTACTGAAGATCATCACATATATACGCAGAAACTCTGATAGTAAGACAAAGGTATGATTACTGAAGATCATCAAATATATACGCAGAAACTCTGATAGTGAGACAAAGTGTATGATTACTGAAGATCATCACATATATACGCAGAAACTCTGATAGTGAGACAAAGTGTATGATTACTGAAGATCATCAAATATATACGCAGAAACTCTGATAGTGAGACAAAGTGTATGATTACTGAAGATCATCACATATATACGCAGAAACTCTGATAGTGAGACAAAGTGTATGATTACTGAAGATCATCAAATATATACGCAGAAACTCTGATAGTGAGACAAAGTGTATGATTACTGAAGATCATCAGATATATACGCAGAAAACTCTGATAGTGAGACAAAGTGTATGATTACTGAAGATCATCAAATATATACGCAGAAACTCTGATAGTGAGACAAAGTGTATGATTACTGAACATCATCAAATATATACGCAGAAACTCTGATAGTGAGACAAAGTGTATGATTACTGAAGATCATCACATATATACGCAGAAACTCTGATAGTGAGACAAAGTGTATGATTACTGAAGATCATCAAATATATACGCAGAAACTCTGATAGTGAGACAAAGTGTATGATTACTGAACATCATCACATATATACGCAGAAAACTCTGATAGTGAGACAAAGTGTATGATTACTGAAGATCATCAAATATATACGCAGAAACTCTGATAGTGAGACAAAGTGTATGTTTAATGAAGACCACCACATATATAAACAGAAACTCTGATAGTGAGACAAAGTGTATGTTTAATGAAGATCACCACATATATACACAGAAACTCATCAACCTGCATATGACCCTAACAATGTATATATCAGCAGTCTAAGATACATTCACCTTTTTGAACGGCGCTGATTTTTTGTTTTTGCCCCTTTTTGAAAAGCGTAAATTGATTTTAATTTTCTAAATGATTCTAAATTTTTTCAAGTATGGATATTGTTATGGTGAATAATTCATCTTAACTAAAATGCACAATGAGCTAAAATGCTTCAAATAATATTTATTGCAAGGAACTTTATTAACATAAGTAATACATATATTGATGATAGCGGAAATTTAAAAAGCTATGAAATATAACAAAATATGCAATAATTACCTTGAATTGCAATTATAGGTCAATCCCTCAATATTTGTATAGAACCCCTTGCCATGAATCAAATCGATGTTAAAATGTTACATTGGTGTGTCAGAGGGTCTCCAGGAGAATGCAACGTTTTCAGTTGAAAAGAAAAGGCCCTTAAGCAATCTGAAAATGTTCATTATGGAATTGGAAAAGTTGCTATAAACATTGAGGCAAATTATACATTTTTTATTGTATCAGACATATACAAATGTAAAAACGGATGAAACAAAACATATTATGATGATGGAAAAAAATACATATAAATTGTTTAACTTCTACTTTGTTTTAAGATATTAAAGTAGTGCTGTGAATACCGTTGAACATTAAGCTTGTCCGGAAAATCATTTTTTAACTAGTTTTACCCTAGTAAACCGTAGATATCCGTTAAGTTGATTTTCCTCGATTTTTGCAAAAATAAAATGAAATGTCAAGAGAAATTTGATAAACGAATTGTTTTTCATGTAATTTTGTGTTATTTTGCATGTACATTTGTAACTATTTAACTGCATATAATTAAAGGATATAATATCCCATTTATTATGTGTATTTTCTGCAATGTCATTCCATGTATGCATGCCTTTTTATTGTTTAACGACGTTGAGATTGATATAATGCTTAAGTCAAATGAAATATATATAACTATATACTATTTTATTTTCAAAATTATTATACTCGAGGTGAATTGTGATTCAATCGTGTTATCGTGGCTGATATTAGATATAAAAATATATAGTAATTCTTTTTAAAAATTTTGATCTGGAGAATAAACTCAAAAGGTTAGATTATTAAATTACATACTGCACAGAAGTGAGAAAACAAACTAATAAACATGTTTAAGAAGCACACTTAAATTATTAGAAACCCGCGGCGCTATTCGGTCCTTATCCAGTGCGGCACATCACAAGTTTGTTACGCAATATTACATAATGAAAATAGTTTTTATAATAAGTGCGCAGAGATATCATAGCAATGAAAAATATTGATGCCGATAACATTCAGTGATATTTGATATATATTTAATACTTAACTATTGATTTAAAGGTCACTTTAGATAGAAGGAATACGTGTAAGCATTGTTGATAAGATAATTGTCTAATTAAATGTGGTTGGCGAGTGAGTGAGTGAACGAACAAACGAACGAATATAATATCAAATAATGTATAAAGATTAACTTGATTGATACCTACAGCGCATTAGTATTGCACTATTTGCTAAAGTCGTACTTTTTTGTTGAAATACTGAAATTTCAATCTGGCAAATTCTGTAAATATAACTCAGAATTTACCGTAGCGCACAATTTATAAAAAAAAGACTGGGACAGCCTTGCTATTTTTTCGGCAGATTTATAGTTTATCCTAATAATTTTCCAATACCAACCTTTGGCCAGTCACAGTTAGTATAATAACAGTCAATCCCTGGAATTATGCAGTCAAAACAGCTAGTATTGATAATGAAAACACGTGCACAATGTTACTTTAGCTGCATATGACGCGATTTTAGATAGTAAAAAACAGACAATAATTGACAACATCCTATGTATTGTTCCTCAAATGCCATCCATTTATTCTTTGCTAATTTATAACATGCAAGAATTTATCGGTACAACAAAATCCATTTATTACATGCTTTTCGGTGGTTTATAGAACAATATCAGTGAAATATAAAGCTGATAATTTTACTGTTTAAAACAGTAATCAATTTGATAATTTAATTGTTTTGAATTTAAGCCCCTTTACGTTGTTTCAGTGAAATACCAGCGAGCACAGTACTGGAAACCAACCTAATGACTTGACGTCGTTAATGACGTCACGTTGTTTTTTTTATTTGGCGCGCTGTTCATTTAGTATTAGGTTGAATGTCTTTTTAAAACGATTCTTTACATATAATAAAAAGGAAATTTGTTAAGTTTAGTGTAAGATCGAAATATATTTCTCCTTGTGAACACCAAAAGTTCATATTTCACTCGTGGTTGCGCCACTCATAAAATACACCTTTTGGTGCTCAGTCGGTGAAATATATTCCGATCTTACACTGAACTAAATATATATCCTCTATGTTATCATATTTTAAACGTAAAACCATTATGTAATGACTTTGCTAACGTAATACCGTTTAGTTATACCATTCTGTAATGACCTTGTTTAAGTAATACCATTACGTGATGACGTATCTAACGTATAAAAATTTAGTAATGACCTTGCTAAAGTAATACATAAAGGATATTGAATGATTGTAGGTTTAATACTATATTTAGTGAATGAGTTAAATAAAATCATATTATGCGAGCCTCTGGCGAGCCTCTGGTAAGTAATAACCTTAATTACGTTAACCCATTACGTAATGATGTTTTGAACATAGTACTAATACGTAATGTAATTGCCAAGATTACGACCAAATATGACTAATATGACCATTATTTCGTTTAGACTAAATATAGAAATTACATTCCTTGTTTATGGCTCGCGTGGAGTAAACTATAACGGACTGTTCAACTTCCCGCGTCTCGTAAGATAGTAACCTATTAAAATCATATCTCGCCAAATACTACATTCACACCAAGATACTCCTTTAATAACCCGAATAAAAAAAAAAAAAACAAAAAAAAAAAAAAACAATAACCGGAAATTTGCTATAACTGAATTCGCTCTTAATGAAGTTCACTATAGTATTAAAATTCTCATATACATGTATAAAACTACATGTATACTAATTGATTGTAAACATCATAGACAAGGCTATATTTCGAAATGCAGCGGTAAACTATTCGCTGATCAACAGGAAAGTATGATTGCAAATATTTCCGGTTTTGATTAAAACATTTTAATTTCCACTGAATGTGTCATAGATGTTTCAGTTTTCGACACTTAGCAAATGTCAAACAACGTAATGAGGATAAAGGCTTTTACCGGTCACCATCTTAAATGAAGTGTATATATCCTTTCTTATAGACAGATAGTGACTGTTTCGGTCGCATATCTAAAGAATATATCGCATCTTTCTAGATATAAGAACAACAAAAATAGTTGCAAGGAAGAAACTTCTTAATTAACATCCTCATCACCATTTGAATTAAAATAATTAAATTAACATTTTAAATCTTTATAATCGTTGGAGTGTTTTATTTTATATTTTATGCATACTAGTATATAGTAACGTAACTTTCGGAACCTGCACGCCTCAAGAAAGTCAAAATGTTTCCAGAAAGTAAAACTTGAGACAATTATACTTAACTTTTAAGAAACCTTGATCCAAGAAATAGTAAACATTTTATGTGCGATAACTGTCTGATTTGGCAAAGTCAAAGTCAAAATTTTATATGCAATTCGGCAGAAATCTGCCTTTGGCAATGCAAACATAAATATACATTTGTACATATGGCAAACACACAATTATAGATATAACAAAAGCAAAAATACTTTGAATGAACATTATACATAACATTGCTTATATTGTATTTGGGTTATTTAAGGTATATCGACAATTTAATACCAATCAAGGTAAAGATCTAAGATTGTTTTAATATTTATTTTATAATTGTTCCCCTCTTTTATTAAATGCATCTTTTAAGAATTTGCTTAAATGATATGAGTTTTTTCTTCTTTTAGTATTTGCCATTACTCTAAAAAAAATATTTAGAATTGGAAAAGAGTATGACCTTAAATCTCTATATAATGGACAACATAAAAGAAAATAATACTCAGATTAGACAGCTTGCTACGAACAATATTTACATAATGTCGCATTTCTTTCAACCCAAATATATCTGCCAGTTTCAATTTCTAATGTATGAGAACTTAGCCTAAACATTGAAAGTTGTCTCCTTAATTTCTTATTATCAGCAATATTAAGATACTCTTCAAAACAAAAATCATTTTTATACATTCTATAGTAATTGAATTTTCGCATAAATTCAATCGATTTACGAATTGATCTCTCAAACGCTATTTGAATAATAAAATATAGTTACAATTATTCTCAAAATTTTCTATACAATTTGAAAACCCTAAGTTATCAATTATATTGTGAATACTTTAAGTTCAAGAAAGTCCTCTAAAGATATGTACTTGATCGCTATATATACCACTATATATAAGTGTGGTATAGATTGTTTCTTTATTTTTATCCAACATTTTAATGCTCTTTCTTGACATAAACCTGATAAAGGGAATCTACCAAGTTCTCCGAGTACTACGTTATTTTGGAGTTTGTTTTTTAACCACCTAAAAAATGCTTTTTTACGAAACTTAATTAACTTCTTTATCCAATCAAAGCGCCCCCAGACCTCTGAAAACCATACAGTAATATTGGTACTACCATACTATCAAAAAGTTTTCATTTTGTTTTTATATCAACTTTAACTCTATCAAATAAGGATAAAAGATTGCGATTAGCTATTAAAGCTTGTTCAGACAGAGCCTTAATTGCTACTTTAAGATCACCTGTATATGAAATGTTTATCTATCACCATATTTCTACTGCGTGACTAACGAAGTTAGCCTAGAGCTATTTTTGCATTTTTATTTTATACATGTATTTATTTTATTATTCACTTATATTGTAAGTGCCGTTTGCAATGTGTAAATTACATTTTTGGTCACATCACAACATTTGACTTTGAATTTTTTTTTTCGAAATTTTCTTAAACAATTAGCATTAATCCGGAGGAATGCTGCTTTATAGGACGAATCTTGAACCTTATCTTCCCGTAACATATACAATGGCAGGTTTTATGTAAATTGAAACTAAACTGATTTAAAATCGCCATTAGTGCTAAAATTATATAACCGCAAGTATTATACTATAAATTTTGGTACAGTATTATACTATTTGCGGCGTTAATTAAATGTTGAAATTTTTATGTGATAATTCCTTTAAAGCAATTGTGAAAAAAAAAGAGCAGTAACAATGGACTAAGGAAACACAAACAAAACAACAATCTGTTTCGGACATCATATAATACCTGTACCAGAGGGCACGGACCGTATTTTGCACTTTCAAGGCCCATCAATGAACATACTCAATCAAACTGAGCTTGGGCGTCCTTAAAACTACATATTTATTTGGTAAACTACTGAATCTGCAGTAGTGTGGGCAGAGTGTACACACCAATATTAAGTAGAAAATATTTGGGGATTATGAAAATTTTGTTTAAGAATAGCCCATGAATAATTTTATTTTAAATTTTAGTGTTTTTTTTGTAAAAATCCCCACCCCAGAAACATTTTTAAAATCCCCGCTAGAAAAATGCAAATTTATTGTCAAAATTTTCCTCCGCGGGAAAAATTTATCTTTTTTTCGGAACCCCGCTTTCACATCATAAAGAAATTTTCCCAAAAAACTCCCAAGTGCAATGCCGGCTGTCCCCTGCATTTAAAATATATTTTTAGTGCTCGATTAACAACACAACGAAAAGTGAGGTTGCTATGAGTTAAAAGTTTTGTGCTTAAAATGCAAGTTGCAAAATATGCCTTATATTAAACCTGTTTACATGACAAATATAATACTAAGTACACAATTAAATCTTGATTGGTACTAAATTAAATTTTGATTTGTACTAAATTAAATCTTGATTGGTACTTAAATAAAGAAACTAGTAAAACCTGCAACACCTTGCTTTCATATAATCGGACTAATATCAGGAAAGTATGTGAAACAAAAGATAAAACTTAATTAACAAACCTCTTTTTTTCATTCTTCTCATTAAAAATGCTTGATCAGTGTCAAATTTATTTTTGAGCATGCAGCTTTTAAATCAGATAAATGGTTTAGGGGACAAATTGTCTTATTATAACATCCATAATACTTGTCACATAATTATAATAATAACAATTGTGATATTCACTTATCAAATGAGTTTTTAGTAATTTGATATGAAGTTCATAAATGGCGAAGCAAATGATGACGAAACAAAATACATTGTTTGTTTCAAGATAACCTTAATATGTTTTCTCTCTCTTTTTCTCTTGTTTTTAACATTCAAACAAAACCTTATTGAAACATACATTACGCTTGTGAAATTAAATAAATGCCATTAATTTCATGACATTACATTTATATTACATTTTTGTGATCTTTAAGTTATATCATTGATGTTTTTCTGTCAATATTTTACACAGGTTTGGTGTGATGTTTCTTTGCCAAGTATCTGCACATTTGCTATCTTAGTTACGTTTGGTCAAAAGCGCTAAAATTGTAAACATTACAACCAAAAGCTCCTTTTAATGACTAAAAAAGACGTATATCGTACGGACCACTTAATTATCGCGTGCGCACGACTTTGTAAACCGTGGCCGGACATCAGTTATCTTGCGCGTACGAGATACATTAAAACACACCAATGTCATATCTCTGCCACCGTACACATTACTAGTTAGCTCAGAAATTTCAAATAAATTGTGTAATCTGATTGATCAATTATCTCGTCCGCACGACATAGTATATCGTGGCGCTGCCACTTAATTATCTCGTTCCCATGAATTAGCACCTTGTGCGCGCCACTTAATTATCTCGCTCCCACGAGTAAGTAACTCGTGGCCACGACATAGTATATCGTGCGCACGAGATAAATAAAAACGCACAAATATACTGTAGTGAGATAAGTCTCCACGTGCAAAATTTAAGATCATAACTCTTTGAACAATGCGTCCTTCTTTTGTGATACTTTTTTAATTATAATTATATTTATATGACATCATACGTTTTCATTGATTTCTGCCCAATCCCAAATGTATTGTGTATTTTTTTCCATCATACTGTAAACATATCGAATAAATATTTTTAAACCAATTATATTTATAAGACGCAGTTTATACGTACAGATATATCATCCGGGACATACAAAGAGAAATACTTAGAAAACATCTTAATACAGGAAATAAATACAAATGTTAAGATTGAGTTTACACATACATGTATATCGTATTGTTTAAATTAGTAAACCCGGAAGAGTTTCTGGTTCATGGTGAAGAAATAAGGCGTCGGTAATAATAATAATAATAATAATAATAATAATAATAATAATAATAATAATAATAATAATAACAATAATAATAATATTAATAACAATAATAAAAGATTTATCGATTCATAATAATTTTAACCCTTTCAAAGCTAAATATCTAGATGAACTTGTCCATTCTTAATTCTTGACAAACCATTAATTATTTTAGGGAGATATACAGAATAAGTACGGATGTTTCGGCTGATCTTGGCCTGCACGGATCGCACGGGTAATATAGGTTATCGCCATAGTTATTGATGGGATTGAGCTTTTAACCTACTGAATAGTCTATATATAGTCTATATAGTTATTTGTCTATAAATCATGTAGAATTAGTAGCCAGTCGCTTGCAACGAAATGAGTTATTTACGGTTTGTTAGTTAGTGAGTCATTAGTTTGTTTGTTAGTTAGTTAGATAGCTAGTTTGTTAATAGGCTGGTTGGTGTGTTAGTAGCCAATCGCTTGCAACGAAATGAGTTATTTACGGTTTGTTAGTTAGTTAGTAAGTCATTAGTTTGCTTGTTAGATAGTTAGTTAGTTAGTTATTTTATCAATCAATATAACAAGACAAAATGCACCGAACTTTTGTGTTGCAGGACTATATTTACACATAAAGGGAGAGTATAGAATAATGGAACATTCAAACAGTATTTTTCTTTTGATTTTAGCGCTAGATCTAGTTTCTAAATGTTTAAAGGGAGAGTATCTGATAATTTGATTTAAATGTACCAATGCTTATTTCTAGAGTTAGTTTTCTTGCTATTTATAAGACTCACCGAAACATCGACCAACTAACCTACCAACGACCTACCAAACAGACTCGCCGACCAACCCCATACATAAGAAAAAGCCATTTTGAATTTGCAGATACTCCTAAAAATATTATTTGCCCTCCATGTTGCCATTAAATAAAAAAGAGTCTTTTTTCTCAAACTATCAAACTGGATATAAATGTTCAACCTAAAAAACTGACACAATTTCAGAAGGACAGCTGTACTTATAATCATTTTTGAAAAGTAAAAACACTTTCTTCACTTTATTATAATAATTATTATTTTATTTTGCTCGATAATGCTCAAAGACTGACAAAATGAGCCATTTTAATAGTGGAATATTTGTTCAATTTTAAAATTAAAGCAGCATGCCTCCAGATTCATGCTACTTTTCATGAAAAATGAAAAAAAAAAAAAAAAAATAAAAAAAAACAAGTAAAATATTGTGAAGTTCTTAAAAGAAAATAATTTACGCATTGCAATCCACGTAATTTACCAAAAAGATGTCAAAATAAGCAACAATATCCGTAACTGCGTTATTAACGCAGTAAGAATATTGTGATAAGTACAAAAAAATCATTATTTAATCGTACATAACATGTAAATTACTTGAATCTTAACTTAAATCTTTTTACTTTTTTTAAATCTAATTACATTATTCTCAAGTTTAATTTTCTTGAAACATTCTGGCTCATCTGGAGGCATGCAGCTCTAAATCAGACAGCCTTGTTAAATTATTTTTTCGGTAATGCAATAGTCTTTCTAGCTACCGGTACATGAATTACCCTAGTTTTGCCGGGCCTTTTTTCTTTGAATTTCTAGAAGGTTTTTGTGATGAATGCACTGTATTTTACTTAAAACATTATTCTTAAAAGCACACTATGTTTCCGAAATGAATGTTGAAAAAATTCAACATAAATATGTTAAATAGTTTTGTTATGACATGTACAAATTTGGAATGTGTGAAATGCTTATATCAACCTGCAAAAAATAGCACTGAATGCTGTTTATATTTACTTACATACTGAATTAAATAATTTATTACGTAATTATTTTTTTTTGGTTTTACGTTGCACTAATAAACTACAGGTATTATGGCAACTTTCCAGCTTTGCTACATATACGTGCATTATTTCAGGCAATAATAAAGTAAAGGTAATATGGCGACTTTCCAGCTTTGCTACATATACGTGCATTATTTCAGGCAATAATAAAGTAAAGGTAATATGGCGTCTTTCCAGCTTTGCTACATATACGTGCATTATTTCAGGCAATAATAAAGTAAAGGTAATATGGCGCATTTCCAGCTTTGCTACATATACGTGCATTATTTCAGGCAGTAATAAAGAAAAGGTAATATGGCGACTCCCAGCTTTTCTATATATACGTGAATCATTTTAGAAGCAACGATGCAGGCACATGAATAGAATCACGAACGTTTCATAAGCTTACTAGATAAGATTCCTCACATGAAAGAATCCAAACCCTCTGACGGGACTCAAACCCACAGCAATGAATGGCAAATGTTTTGACGTCATCATCCTTATAACCACTTCTAGTAATATTTGTCAAAAGGTAGCAAAATGTTAATAAACTGTTTTTTTTTCATTATCATATAAAATTACTAAATCACTCTATCTATACTGATTTTTAATATGCACATGCAGATAAAGATATTTAAACTAAAAGAGCACGCACATTTTAACAGCTGGCATTTTTGCGGCTTAATGGGTCTTTAAAGAATACCTAAATTAAAACTGATCTGAGTGGTCTGTGTCGAGATTCACATGCACAGGAATGTCATTTTTGTATGTCAAAATACTGAATATATATTAATAAGAGAGTCAGGAATGAAACAGGATAGCATTTTAGAAACAATTTTAGTCTGGACAAAACCATAAATGAACTTTAGGGAAAATTTTCAGAATAAGAAGTGACTAACAAGCTGGTGTGCCATGTGATTGCGGAAGCATAGGCTTGATTCAGTTGTCGCCAGCAAGTTAAATGTAACAAAAGTACAATTAAAAAAAACACAAGAAAGAACCAGATACAAATCATTCAAATCTTTTCTATGACAGTTCTTACTAAACGATCTTCATACGTACGTAAAAGCTGTCATCAAGGAACATTGTCGGTTACCAATGAACATTGTCGGTTACCAATGAACATTGTCTGTTACCAAGGAACATTGTGTGTTACCAAGGAACATTGTCTTGTTACCAAGGAACATTGTCGGTTACCAATGAACATTGTCTGTTACCAAGGAACATTGTGTGTTACCAAGGAACCGTGTCTTGATACCAAGGAACATTGTCTGTTACCAAGGAGCATTGTCTGTTACCAAGGAACATTGTCTGTTACCAAGGAACATTGTCGGTTACCAAGGAACATCGTCGGTTACCAAGGAACATTGTCTGTTACCAAGGAAACATTGTCTGTTTACCAAGGAACATTGTCTTGTTACCAAGGAACATTGTCTGTAACCAAGGAACATTGTCTTGTTACCAAGGAACATTGCCTGTTACCAAGGAGCATTGTCTGTTACCAAGGAACATTGTCGGTTACCAAGGAACATTGTCTGTTACCAAGGAACATTGTCTGTTACCAAGGAACATTGTCTTGTTACCAAGGAACATTGTCTGTTACCAAGGAACATTGTCTGTTACCAAGGAACATTGTCTGTTACCAAGGAACATTGTCTGTTACCAAGGAACATTTTCTGTTATCAAGGAACATTGTCTGTTACCAAGGAACATTGTCTGTTACCAAGGAACATTGTCTGTTACCAAGGAACATTGTCTGTTACCAATAAACATTGTCTGTTACCAAAGAACATTGTCTGTTACCAAGGAACATTGTCGTTACCAAGGAACATTGTCTTGTTACCAAGGAACATTGTCTGTTACCAAGGAATATTGTCTTGTTACCAAGGGACATCGTCTGTTACCAAGGAACATTGTCTTGTTACCAAGGAACATTGTCTGTTACCAAGGAGCATTGTCTGTTACCAATGAACATTGTCTGTTACCCAAGGAACATTGTCTGTTACCAAGGAACATTGTCTGTTACCAAGAAACATTGTCTGTTACCAAGGAACATTGTCTGTTACCAAGGAACATTGTCGGTTACCAAGGAACATTGTCTTGTTACCAAGGAACATTGTCTGTTACCAAGGAACATTATCTGTTACCAAGGGACATTGTCTGTTACCAAGGAACATTGTCGGTTACCAAGGAACATTGTCTGTTACCAAGGAACATTGTCTGTTACAAATGAACATTGTTTGTTACCAAGGAACATCGTCTGTTATCAAGGAACATTGTATGTGACCAAGGAACATTGTCTGCTACCAAGAAACATTGTCTGTTACCAAGGAAAATTGTCTGCTACCAAGAAACATTGTCGGTTACCAAGGAACATTGTCTGTTACCAAGGAACCGTGTCTGTTACCAAGGAACATTGTCTGTTATCAAGGAAAATTGTCTGTTACCAAGGAACATTGTCGGTTACCAAGGAACCGTGTCTGTTACCAAGGAGCATTGTTAAGATTTTAAAGTATTTGTATTGAAATTTTCACCCTTTGTTTTCTCCCATTTACGATGATGATTTCACTTGTCGTACAAATCAATGTTTTCATAATTATGTTATTAGAGCCGTGATATGACATTTTCAACATAGTGGTCAAATTTGACAATTTATCATTTTGAAACATTCTCAAAATGCAATCTGTTCTTGATAATTCCAGGCAAATTTATTACTTTTGACAAGGAAAACTTAATTTATAAACACTATAAATGTATCTAAGTATTTAAATCGCGCACAAAAATTGATATGGAAATAATGAACAACATTAGCTCACATTTTTATTCATTATCATTTATTACAAAAACTTTGATCAAGAGTAACCGTATCAATACGAAGATTCCGTTTTTCTGTTAAACTTCTCCTACAAAATTGTATTACATATGGAAGCTTTCCTTTTTTCAAAGATAATATAAACATACAATTAAGATTACTGCCTTTGATTTTCTTGGGAAATAATTTGGCTTATATATGGAGGCATGCAACTTAAATCCGCAAAATCACGATTCCCACGAAATAACAAAATAACACTTTAAATACTTTAGTGTACGATTATTACTTGGCATGTCACTTTAGGACAACCTTGTACTTAATCTGAATGTTCCCGTCTAAGCTTGCGGTTAATATTATCTTACTTTAACGATCTATAATTTATTATTTCTGGAAATATTTAGTAAATCGAGAGTTAATCTTTCTTTGCGAACGTTAATTACATAACTTACTTATAAACTTGTTATCCCCAAATATGCATACGTATAAATAGAGGATATTTAGTTGTTTTGAGTAAATATGCTATGATATATCACACCAAGAAGCGAGAGATTCACAATAATTTTCACCAGTACATCTGAACATATTGATATTTACCACGTCGTTGTATAATTATAAACATTATAGCATATTCACTTAAAAACAACTAATGCAGTAGGTGCCATTTTGTATATTTTTACGTGAATTGTGATTGCCGTATGCAATGTATAACTCACTTCCTTAGTTCACTTCACACTAAACATTTTCAAAATCATTACGAAAATAAGCATAGATCGTGAGGCATGCTGCCTTAAGGTGATTGTTTCTAAGAAATATGTTTTTTAATGCATATGCTAACATAACTGATCTTAAGTTTCCGGCAGGTTGCTTGGTAACGATGGCAGAGTTGACTGCACGATCACTCCGGTATACTGTAAAGCTCTATGTTATTCGAGGGAATACAGTCTTACATAAAGTTTTATTATTAATAATTGTAAAGATGCTATGACATTTTGTGAAATAATTTTAAGGATGCTTTTACATTAATTTACATTTCTGTGATATAATTCTAAGAATATCGTGATACACCATTCTTCTTGTTGTGATGCAATTCTATGTACATCAGTACATAACATTGTTTTGTAATTTTATTTGTATCATTGATTTCGTTCTTTTTCAATATTTTATATATGTTTTGTGTGATGTTTCTCTGCCAAATACATGCACATTATTACCTATTTATGAGAAACGTTTGAAAAAAAGCGCAAATTTTTAATCGTTATTTACCAAGACAACAACTACAAGCCCCTTTCAGTTACTATAGAAATGACATGAACTAAAACCACCTTATAACGGCATGAAAATGCATTTTTCAAATGACAACAAGAACCGCAAATTAAAAATGGTCAAAATTTTAGACAAACAACACAAGACACAAAGATCAAGTACAATAATACCAAGACTCTTTTGATAGGGACATTTCTATTGTAGTAAAAAAAAATTAAGAGCATGACGATCTGTTCAACAACTTCAAGGACGCACACACTTAATGTTTAAATTGCCTGTAAAGCGCACTTCTCTAGTTTGAAGAGTGCAATACACCACGAGGTTTACTAATATGACGGCATTGGACATATTTGTTCGGGATATTATACTCATTTTATATCGGTCTGTACTAATAATTTCATATTATCCGCTTACTCCGTTTTTTTCCTCTAGAGTTATCATCTGTATTGTGAAAAAATAAAAAGTATTTAAACCCTTTAACACAAATCGGGATAAGATATCGATTTTCACATAACATTTTATTATCTTTATTAGAGATTTCCGTTTTAAGTACCCCAGTTGATATAATTATGTGAGGTTTCCAAATGTTATGTTTTAAGGCTTTCGGTCCTCCGACGGGCTCCTTGTTTTTCTTTCATTTTTTCTTTGTTTTAAATAACGCAACCTTCATAATTCGATTTATATAAACGCAGTAAATACTTACCGATAACTTAGCCGGGATATACAAGATATACAATAGATAAAGAGATCGACGTGCTTAAAATAGGTTTATACAGGAAATAAATACAAGTGTGACAAAATATTTTACATGTTATATCGTTGAAAGTTAGTAAACCCAGAAGGTTTCCTGGTGCATGATGAAGAAATCAAGCGTAGGTTGAACTTGCGAACTCATAATTATCCTTTAAAGGCACAATATGCTGTGGTGGAGATTCAGGTTTTACACCAACATTGAAGACAAACTTTTTATTACATTTTCAATAAACACTTTATTTATAATTTCAAACCTTTTATAAAACTTATAATTCTTATTATAACTAAACATAACACACCTTGTATATTCCAAAAACTGTAATGTCCGAATCTATCTAATGCTGTGAAAGGGCGTGTTTATATAGGCTAATTTACCGCCAAAAAGTAACATAACAAGAAAAGCAAGTAAAGTGAGAAAGTGTGGCGTGGAGGAAAGCGTAAAAGTATAATTTTCCCGCCATTCTTATTTTTGGTGGGAAATTATTATGTACAAAGACGAGTAGGAAATAACATATAGCTCATTCATAAATGAAAATCTTTATTACAAGTTCAAATTAAACTATATATTCAAAACAAAAATAAATAATTTGGCATAAATAAAAATAATCGTGTATTTCACGACATATACGTCAGAAATGCTATCATTTTTATTTCTCAAAAAAAAAAACTTTTTATTTTCTTATTATAATTATACAGTTTCCAAATCAATACTCATTTGCCATATACATAAACTATCTTTTGGTGATTTTGTTATGTTGGCAATTGGTTTAATTATGTTGAATTGGTAATTTATATGGAAGTCAAAATACTACTTCGTTTACAGTTTGCTACCTTTAAGGCACATTACTACATGTTCAGTGCTATTTCTCCGGTAAAAAACATCTTTTATTCTCTTTATCCATTATCTATCAAAATCATGTTTAGCATTTCTAAGTTATATACAAACATATGGATTTCATTGCAAAATGCGCCTTTAACCCTTAATACGCCAAGTAACTTTATTCTTAATACTTGACAAAACCTTTAATTATTTTAGGGAGATTAACATTAAAAGAACGGATGTGTTGGCTTATCTTGGCCTGTACGGATTACACGGGTAATATTAGTTGTCGCCAGCAGATTAAAGGTTAAATTATTGATGGTACTTAGCTTTTAAACTACTGAATTTCTGAAATGGTCTATTCCAAGTTTCAGTATTTGAACTGTATGTTATCAATTCTAGGGATATCTAGATGAGACAAAAGTATACATCCTGGTGAGACAGCAAAACTTATTACATGGCATTCCCTTCCAATAGATTTAGGGTGAATATTATTTTAAAAATCCGATTTTAAAGGCGAATGTTTGGCCATTTGAGTTATCTGAACCCCTACTTATCTATTTTAAATAGACTCATATTTCAATCGGAACATCTGTCGCATTCTCCGGCTATTTCCATCGGCCCTCGAGTACAAGTGTATGAATGAACGTATATCCTACGCTAAAAACCTAAACATGTTATCAAATACAATGTATGGAGCTACGTATGCATTGACGACGAACAACGGATAATATAGATAATTACAGCCAAATAATACTCAAACAAATTGTACAATATTTAATCATATAAAGCGCACATATTATGTCGGGATATGTTGACAGTGTTCATATTCTAGTCTAATTGTTGTCTGAATGATGAAATAAACAAAAGAAGATCATATATACATGACAATGACATCATATTTTCTTGTAGTTAAGAAAGAAAAGATAAACAAAGAAATTGAATAATAAGTATATTGATATTGATGTTCCTTCACAGTAAGACAACTTCAACTTTACAGAACATTGTAGGTGTCCCTATTACTTCTTCTTACGTTTGGCGTTACATACTTGGTATGATCAAAAAGTTATTGGCCAGATATAATTCTAGGCACTACTAAACTGACATTTACAAAGAATACCTCTATGCCGATATATTATTGAAGATTACTGACCGAATTACACGCGGTTTTACCACGGGGGAGGAACTGTGACGCGAAGGATGGAGTTCTTATGATTACTTGTTCAGTAGTTCTTGTGATAACTGTCACGGAGATCGTCGGAAAACATTTGTATGTACTACAAAAACACTCGTCAAAAATGGATATTTTCATCTTTTAAAAATGAGTGTTAGGTTCTAAATTAAACCTAACTGATTAAGCTTGCATTATATCATGCATCATGTGTCAAAAACTAATTCATAGGCCATTTTTCATCACCTCTTGTTCAAAATCCGGTAGTTTTATGTAAAAATTGCAAATTATTTGCCAATTCACAAGTATGAACCTGTTTATTTCTGGTCTTTTTCCTTGCCATACATAATTACCTAATTATAATGCAACATTGCAAACATAAAGCACAGGCTAACAGTTTTATACCCGATTTTTCAAATGTCCTGGAGTTCTTGTGATAACTCTGAAAATGTCACAGAGTTCTTATGATAACTTTTGTTATTGCCAGTGTATTTCTTGCACGACAATGCGCTACATCACACATCCCAAGTTGCGATTGCTGCTGCAACTGACGGTGGCTTTGAAATTCTTCCCTCATCCCCATATTCTCCGGATTTGGTCCACTTTGTTTCCGAAACTGAAAAACAAGCTTCGAGGTAGACGTTTTGAAAGCAATGAATGTGTTATGGAGGCGGTTAATAAGTTCTTTGGGGACCAAAGTAGAGAGTTCTATTTTGAAGAGTTAAACAAGTTGGAGCACAGGTGGGCAAAGTGCATTGATGTAGAGGGTGATTATATTTAAAAGTAAGAGAGCATTAGTTGGGTTCTCTTGCTACTGGAATTACATCGGCCAATAACTTTTTCATCAATCCTCGTATGTTGTAATATTGTCAGTATCTTTTATTGAAAATAAGAAAACAAGAAAACAAGAATAAAGTATAGTATAAAATTGTCACAACCTTAAAAGTGGTATCACGGAATCTGCTTACACTTCTATTTTTCAGACACAGTGAACATGTGACTGCAACATCATCTTGTGTTTCATCATATTTCATGAACCATTAAGATATTTGCTTGCAACTTCACATATCTTCTGCAATTGGAGATCCAAAGCCAATAACTCTAAAGAATTATGGCCTAGTTTGAACCCTAAAATGTATCCTGCTTAAACTTTTCTGTGTAATATAATCATGGAGCTTTATACACATAATTTTATTACAGACGTAATACATGTATAAAGCTGCATGTAATACAAGTCTCTGATATCATTGAAGATTGGTGAACATTTGTACTTAAGGTATTCACTTGAAACTACACATAAATGTCTTCGTGATCATAATTGGATGTTACTTTCCAACTGAAGACAAAATCTTATTCAACATGAATCAAAACCCGTAACTGTAATATGGGTTTTATTGAATTATGATCCTTTGTAAACTTACTGAGGCATAATAAAAACATGTCTTCGTGACCATAAATAAAGGCCACTATCCATGGACCATTACTCTGACATTGACATTGACTGATAGATAGCCCGTTGTGAACTTGGAAAATTATAGGTTAATGCTTAGCATGTAACATCAATACATAAGACAACGAAGATTTGTACTGACTACTCCTGTGAAGTTTCCAAGAATTTTCTACATCAGTTTGATCTGTGAAAAAATGGCACTATCTTTTTCTACTTTAAGGTTTTCCGGCGATATGCACAACAAGTGTTGTTACAAATCTTTTCTTTGAAGTTTTGTTGAAACCCCAACAGCAGTTTGAGCTGTGGAAGTCGGACAAGGTTTATCTTCTTTTAGCTATGGCGATCATTATGTGCTATGTAGCGGAACATGCTGGTAATATGCACTACTAAGATTGGTGCTGATCACTCCTGTGAAGTTTTGTCGAAAACCAACGAGCAAATTTGCCTATTTCGATTTTTGATAGTATTTAACATGGATTGTAAGAGCCATTTACAATATGTAAATGACTTCCTATGTTCACTTCCTATTATTTACTTTTAAATGCATTTTCCAAATTGTTATGACAATAAGTATGTATCGTGAGGCATGCTGCTTTAACGATATCATAACACTTTGTTTAACGATGGTATTTCAAAGAAATTATGATATTTCATTTTCTGATGTAATTTTAAGAATAACTTTGATTGCTATCTCTTGATATTATACAAATGTTTGACGGGATTATTCACCACATAACGGCAATTTTACTATTACTGAAAATAGCCCATTTAGTCAGAAACACTCATTTAATACTCATGATTTATATTATCTATTTCCCGCATCTTTCAGCTAGTTAAGATTTCCTACTCTTTAAGCCACTTGTATCGAAAACTGGCATTTTCAATAAACGAATTTAAAATCAATAAAAACAAGACAAAGAAGTTTTATAAATTTATATAAAGCAGGGCGTGATTTTAACAACTTCAAGTGTCTGACGCGCATATCCACTTCACAAAACAATCTTAAATTATATAATTATATATAACAATGATATCAACGTGCTGCGATATCTTCCTTAATCTATTTACATTTAATTGTTTATTCAATTTTATATATACCAACAATATATACATGTATATGTTACAATAGATGAAGGGAAAAACTTAGAAAACATCTAAATACTGGATTGATTAAATTATTAAATTGTTTTCAGTAAGTTGCAAAGTCAATGTCAAAAGGCGTTTGAATGGATGCCATTTGTTTTGCCTACTCAAAATTGTCCTTATAGTACTTCTTATTATGTATTAAATAATCTTGTCCGCTCGACATAGTAACATGTGCTCCCGACTTAATTATCTCATGCGCCCTCATAGAGCCTCGTGATCACGACATAGTAACCCTAACGCACTACTTAATTATCTCTTGCTCACGACATAGTAGTTCGTGCGCATAGCATTTTATCTCAATTGCATGACTATGAAACTCGTGCACACGGAATTTAAAAAACACGCACATACACAAAATTTTGCTTGTCCGTTTACTTCAAAGCAACTCGCCGAGTATTCATTATAAGAGTTAATCCGGAGACTGTCGAAAATAGCCAATATGTTGCTGTTATTTGCAGATGCAATTCTTCAAATCAGAAATTCTTACTTTCTCGCCATTTGAACAATTAAACAGATCTTCCAGAGCTGCACAAATACCTTGTTTTTATATACAGATATCACGGAAAAATGAAATATGCGATTCACAATATCAATAAATATAGTACAGTTTTTAACTTTGTTTGTTCCTATAAAAAATTAAGAAACACAATTAAAGCTCCTTTAATGATATCATTTTATATTCCTGAAAACCTGTTTTACTTTTGGTATCGTATCACATGTTCCAGTTTACTTATTGACCCAAAAGGTGAACTTTGCTTCCTTTGAACTTTGGAAATAGGTACTCTTATAGTAAGTCAGTATTTTGTATGGAAGTCAAAATACTACTTTGTTTACAGTTTGCTACCTTTACAACACAAAACGCAACACATCACTGCGCATTCCTTGTTACTTTCAGCAGCTTTTTCACATCTTAGATTCTCTAAATTCATTATCAAAATATTATCAAACACATATCTGACCTTTCTAAAGAATTAAGACATTGTTAATTTCTGGGGCATAATGTGCCTTTAAAGGAAACTTAAAACATACAAAATACAAACATTTATACATACATGGATATTACCTCATATATACGCGAAAGAACTAACCTTCGACACCCCACCCCTTTTTTGGTCTAAACTAGTGAAATAAAGGCCTGTTAGGGCCCCAAACATGTTTTGTTTGAGAAATGTCGATAAAAAGTGATCACTTTGCCGCTCTACCCCCCATGAAATAGTTACATCAGGGTGTTGCCAGAAGGATGATATTTCCCCTTCCTTTTCAAAATTTACCGTAGTGGACAATTTATAAAAAGACTGGGGCAGCCTCGTTATATTTTCGGCAGATTTATAGTTTATCCAGTTTCCTACTCTTTAAGCCACTTGTATCGAAAACTGGCATATTCAATAAACAAATTTAAAATCAATAAAAACATGACAAAGAAGTTTTATAAATTTAGATAAAGCAGGGCGTGATTTTAACAACTTCAAGTGTCTGACGCGCATGCCCACTTCACAAAACAATCGTTTCACGATTCTCTTAAATAATATATATATAACAATGATAGCAACGTGCTGCGATATCTTCCTTAATCTATTTACATTTAATTGTTTATTCCATTTTATATATACCAGCCGCGACATGTTACAATAGATAAAGGGAAAAACTTAGAAAACATCTTGAAACTGGATTAATTAAATTGTTAAATTGTTTTCAGTAAGTTGCAAAGTCAATTTCAAAAGTCGTTTGAATAGATGACATTTGATTTGTCTACTCAAAATTGTCCTTATAGTACTTCTTATAATGTATTAAGTAATCTCGTGCGCACGACTTAGTAACTTGTGCTCCCAACTTAATTATCTCGTGCGCCCTCATAGAGCCTCGTGATCACGACATAGTAACTCATGCGCACGACTTAATTATCTCTTGCTCACGACATAGTAGTTCGTGCGCATGGCATATTATCTCGTTTGCACGACTAAGTAACTCGTGCGCACGAAATTGAAAAAACAAGCACATACACACAATTTTGCTTGTCCGTTTACTTCAAAACAACTCGCCGAGTATTCATTATAAGAGTTTATCCGGAGACTGTCGAAAATATCCAATATGTTGCTATTGTTTGCAGATGCAATTCTTCAAATCAGAAATTCTTACTTTCTCGCCATTTGAACAATTAAACAGATCTTCAAGAGCTGCACGAATACCTTGTTTTTTATATACAGATATCACGGAAAAATGTAATATGTGACTCACAATAACAATAAATATAGTACATTTTTAACTTTGTGTGTTCCTATAAAAATTAAGTAACACAATTAAAGTTCCTTTAATGATATCATTTTATATTCCTCAAAACCTATTTTACTTTTGGTATCGTATCACATGTTCCAGGTTACTTATTGACCCAAAAGATGAACTTTGCTTCCTTTGAACTTTGGAAATAGGTACTCTTATAGTAAGTCAGTATTTTGTATGGAAGTCAAAATACTGCTTTGCTTACATTTTGCTACCTTTACAACACAAAATGCAACACATCACTGCGCATTCCTTGTTACTTTCTGCAGCTTTTTCACATCTTAGATTCTCTAAATTCATTATCAAAATATTATCAAACACATATCTGACATTTCTAAAGAACTAAGACATTATTAATTTCTGGGGCATAATGTGCCTTTAAAGGAAACCTAAAACATACAAAATACAAACATTTAAACATACAGGTATTAACCCTTACCTCATATATACGCGAAACAATTTACTTTCGACGCCTCCCCCCTTTTTTGGGCTAAAATAGTGAAATAAAGGCCTGTTAGGGCCCCAAACATGTTTTTGTTTGAGAAATGTTAATAAAAAGTGATCACTTTGCCGCTTTACCCTCCTTGAAATAGTTACATCAGGGTGTTGCCAGAAGGGTGATATGTCCCCTTCGAGGGTTTGAAGGGGGGCGGCAGCCCACCTGGTCGCCAAGAAATTTTGGACATGTGACAGGCTAAAATTTGCCTCAGGTCGATCGTAAGGTAACGTGTAACCAACACTGAAAAGCCTTTATTCTCTATCAACCCCCGTTGCCATGGTAACAGGAAATTAATGATTAAGCATGCTGTCACAGAGGCTATGGTCCAGTCAACATTTTGTGCCAAGTCTTATCAGTACTGAAGCATTTTTCTTAGTTTCATAGCAGTATGCACTTTTAACAGGAGGCTTTTTAATGAAAACAGCCATTTTTCACAATATGCTCATGCGGTAAAGGAAACATGTAAGATGTCCGGATGTATTTATAAGTATGTATCACTATAATCAGTGTTATTAAATTCAATAAAAGTGTTTCAATCATTAATTTCCTTTTCTACATATTTTGTTTCCTTCACTAGATAGAAATGTGCAATTTGTACGTTAACTAGATACCAGTTATGTTTAAAGGGAGAGTATATAATGATTATATGTGTAATAATTCATTTTAATTAGTTCCCTTACTATGTAACTGTGTGATTTTCTCAAAGCTTATGTTGATTTTGAAAACTTTGATCGGAAGATCATACACATTATGGGAAATAAGTATGCTACTTTGGTTTTCATTTTGGGGTTATTTTGTTCCCTGTTATAATGTTGTAGATGCATGCTTAGAATCGGTACAATCTGATATCGGTCTTACAGTAGGGTGAACGTTTCGGTTGTCAAAAAATAGCGATTTTCGTGCGTCCGTTTTGCGTGTAACGTGCGTGCGTATATCGTCTAACGTGCGTTTGATGAAACGCTTTCTCGAGTGTGCATCGTTTACAAGCGTTTAACGTTTATCGATATCCATGTATCGTTTTAAGTTAATCGTGCGTTTGAGAGTGTGCTTTTGCTATCATTCAGCGTGTGTATGCGTCCGTGTATCGTTTGGTTAAGAACCTTAAAATAGCGTGCGTCTACTTCTGTCATTAGTTTAGAACATATAATCTAAGCGAAATGATGGTAAACCTTATATGAAAATATTTCAGTTCTTTTTTTAAGTAAATATTTTTCTATAAATAACATACATTTAGTGCTGTTAACTCTAACATGCGATCTAGTTTGCGACCCTATGATTAAGTATCATGAACACCGTACATGGACACGCGTTATTCACACATAGATTTAGCCCTTGTCTTGAAAATATGTTGAGCTGCCGGTCCGCAATGTATGTTTTCTTTTTGTTTAAAATTGTCATATAAATTCCGTGTATTTGACTCGATGATTTGATCGTTGATTTGCTAAAGTTTCTACCATTATTTTTATTTACGCCAGAAGTGGTGTCGACGAAATAAACGTCTATCTAGAGATTCCTGGGCTAAAGCAAAGTATTTTTTCAGAAATGCGCATAAAAACGAACCCGTCAATATATATTTTTTTAATATTTGCGCATGATAGCAATTTTATAAAATCATTTGATGAGGCTGCACGACAAAAAGTAATTTTGTAATTTTGTGCCAGGTTGAGTGCATTACAACTCTAAGATGTGCATAAATACGTCTAGAATACATGTCCAGCTATCATTTTATCAAATCGCTAAACAATCTCGCTAATTAAGTTGTTGCAAACTAAAATGATAAGGAAATTTTATTAAACGTTTAGAAACGTTTTTTTTTATTTAGCGTACGTTTTAGCGTGCGTATATCGTTTAGCATATTTTGTTTAGCGTATATCGTTTTGCGTGTGTCTGCGTATTTCGTTTGGTAAAGCTGGCGTGTAACGTTCGTTCCTATAGCGTGTAAAGTACGTGCGTTTTTTCCAGAGCGTGTGTTTTGCGTGTAAAATGAGACGTTCACCCTACTGTAAGACCAAACACTGAGACAAATGTTGTGCTTTGTTGCATGGTCTCTTTATATTAAGTAGTTCAGGAGTTACTGCCCCTATCACAAGAAGGGTCATTCATTTATAATACAGAAACAGTAAAGAAACATAAAATATCTTCAGGGTTTATCATGGTATACCTCAAATGCACTATGCATTCGAGAAACAAGTAATAGAAAGAGCATCGAAACACGAGGCTATCTGATTTAAACGAGGGAGCTTTACCAGATTACCGTGTGTTTTGATGTTCTTTCTCTTTTGTATCACAATATTAAAACCCCGGAGAAAAGAAACCAATGAACGAGCATCTAAATATGACATTTCTGTCGCTTTCCCTTTCTCTGCCGTCATAATAAGTTAACCCTAGCACAAATGAGCCAATCAATGGCCATGCTCTGAGTGCGGGTAACTAATATTTGCACTCCAGTTAACGCACGGTGCATGTATATGTATGTATACGATTTAACTCGGACACATTTTCAACCGAAAGGTCCACAAAGAAAGTCATTCATTTATAATACAGAAACCATAAAGAAACCTCAGAATATCTTCAGGGTTTCTCATGGTATACCTCACAAACACTATGCATTCTTGAAACAATATTGATTATACTCATGCTTTAATTAACTTAATAAATCTAAACTACGTCGCCTACATCATAGGTCAGTCTATCATGTGGTAGTCAAGTGATTAACACGTGACTTTTGAGCAGCCGACAGGATACAGGCACTTGTATAAGTATTTTCATATTAAAGTCACGTCATGCCTCGGAAATAAATAAATGTTCACTTCATAAGAAATGGCAATTATGAATTTTATAATGTTTAAGTAATGGTTTTAGAGAATGTTAGATGCTTGCTACCTGAAGAAAGTAGCGATAGATGTGAAATAATGTGTCCTAAAGGTAGCAAAATGTAAACACTGTAGTATTTTCACTTCCATACAAAATACTTTTTCACTACAGCTGTACGTATTGCCAAAATTGAAAGATAAATACGATGGTTTAGATTATTGGCCAACGGGTAACTTTTTTGATACTATATAAGTCATACCAAAATTAAAAAAAAAATAAGAAATAAAACAAGAAAATATTTCTGAGGCATAATGGGTTATACGTGTGCAAATACTTTAAGCTTGATTTAGTAAATATGAAATAAGTCATTCGATGTAACAACGGTTTTTTATCATTGCATCATATTTTAACTGGCAGTCATTGTATTCCTTAAAGAAACATGTGCTTCGGATGTTAAAAGAGAAAAAAATATAAATTAATGCTCTCATAAAAGAATCTTAAAACTTTGAATATTACGTAAACATAAATGCATGTACTATATTCATAAACAATATAAGACATTTTTAAATTTTAAAACTAAACTTTATGAAGGAATTAACTCAAAACAGATGTTAAATAACATAACCTTCAGAAGACATCTGACGTGTAAAGGGAGAGAACTGGTATAAACATGACACTGGTACAAGCCAGGCTTGTCTCCCTTCTAATAAACTGCATTAATGAAATAATAATGCCTATTATTATACTGTTATACAAGAGTAAATGAGACATGTTTTCATTCTGATATGCTCATTAAAAAGACCTGACATCATTTATCTTGAAATAGGAAGCGATCCTCAGGCTAGATGTTATTTCTCTCTAAATTTCAGTTGTCTCCTCATCGCTGATTCAGAATTCTATAGAATTAGAATTCGGCTACTTACGTAGATTATGCAAACAGAAGACTGTTTGTTTATATTTTTGCTCTAGATTTCAACAAAAAAAATTATTGACTTCAATTATTTAAAAATAAGTTCAAGCAATACCGTAGTTTATGCATTATAAGGCATTGATAAGGTCAGCTTTCGGATGCAATCCTTTTTCTACAATCCATGCCTGTATTTTGTACATTATTTATTGATATTTGTGTATTAATATTCTGTGAAGCTCTTTGAAATAAACTATATTTAAACTAAATTAATATGAAACCTTTAACAATTACTCTTTATTAAAAATACACTATTTATTAAAGTGTGCATTCAATAATAAGAACTGAACGCCCTATTGTTTGAACATATTTTAGTATAATTTTGCCAAAACTTGGTAAATACATAAGATAGAAATGGGATCGAAAACAAGAATTTACAAGAAAAAAATAGACAAATGTCCACACATTGTGTTTAACAAACAAACAGACACATGAAATTTTAGAAACAAACGTATTAACTTCACTGCACTGGTCGGATAAATTTTTGGAAAGCTACATCTTGCGCGTGGTGAAAGTCATTACTTGAACATTATCATTCGGACGACATGTCTTCTTTGTGACAGATAATATTATAGGTTCAATACTGAAATAATAGATTAAGTTGAATGAAATTATTATTATTCGAGCCTCTAACACTGGACTGACTTATTCATACTGACGCTTGACTGAATAATCATTTATACCGAAGCAGGACGACTTATCATTCGTACTAACGATGGACGAAATAATCACTCATACTAACGATGGACTGAATAATCATTCATACTAACGATGAACGGAATAATCATTCATACTAACGATGGACGGAATAATCATTTCTACTAACGATGGACGGAATCATCAATCATACTAACGATGAACGGAATAATTATTCATACTTACGATGGACGGAATAATTATTCATACTAACGATGGACGGAATAATTATTCATACTTACGATGGACGGAATAATCACTCATACTAACGATGAACGGAATAATCATTCATACTAACGATGAACGGAATAATTATTCATACTTACGATGGACGGAATAATCATTTCTACTAACGATGGACGGAATAATCACTCGTACTAACGATGGACAGAATAATCGTTCATACTGATGCTTGACTAAATAATCACTCATACCGACGCATAATTGACTAATTATATATACTGACAGAGGGAGGTATAATTATCCATACCGACGCAAGACCGACTAATCGTTCGTACTGAAGCAGGACAGTCTAATTATTCATACTGACGTTTGACTGATTAATCATTTTTACCGACGCAGGACTGGCAAATCATTGATACTAGCGGTTGACTGACTTATCATTCATACTTACGCCAGACTGACTTATCATTTATACTGACGCTTGACTGAATAATCATTCATACTAAAGATGAACTGAATATTCATTCATACTAACACTAGACTGACTAATCATTTATATTGACGCAGGAATCGCAAATCATTGATACTGGCTGCTGACTGACTTATCATTCATACTAACGCTTGACTGAATAATCATTCATACTAACGATGGACTTAATAATCATTTATACTGGCGCTGGACTGACTAATCATTTATACTGACGCAGAACTGACAAATCATTTATACTAGCGTTTGACTGACTAATCTTTCATACCAACGTAGGACTGACTAATTATACTGACTAATCATACTGACGCTGTACTTTGCAATCATTCATACTGACGCTAGTTCTTATTACTATTTCTGTACTAACCATTTTTACACTGGACAATATACTGACGCTTGTCTTATATAATATTTCTACAATTCTCTGTTCTCACGCTGAACTGACCAATCATTCATACTGTATTGTTGCAGTTAACAATAATTGTGTGGCATCGGTTCACCATAACTGTGTTGCATAATTCAATCGCATTTGTGTTACAACGGTTTAGCGAAACTATGTCGCATAGGTAAACCGTTGCTGTTTTATATTGGTTAGCCGTAACTGTGTCGCAAGAACTGTGTCAACAATTGTAAAATAACATGTTTATCATGTTTTTTTTTTAAACTTAATTGAGCATCAAACAACGCATCTTTCGAATGCATGTTTGAGACACACATTAACTGTGTCAACATTGTGACGTCGTTTGGAGATACGATGACTCATTGCTAAATGATGAATGGATTAGTTTTTTTCCACGGAATTAAGCGTTGCACTATTATGTTCGCACTTTTGTTTTCCCTTTTCCTGTACTTTGATTTAAAAATGATCAAGGGGTCAATAGTTTTTGTTAAATATGTATGCCTCAAGAGCAACTTAAACATTGATAATCAAACATGTGATAAAAAAGTACAAATTATTCCAGATTCAATTAATACTTTACATGTTTTTTATGACCTCTATTTGTTAATTTACGTTTATTGTAAGTGTCGTTCTGAGAGCAATTTGCAACGTTAAAATTACATTATTGATTAATTCACAAAATTTTACTTTTAAAATACATTTTCAAAATTTTATTAAAACTTTGCATCTGAATCTGGAGGCATTCTGCTTTAAGTGTCTCTTTAGAGCATTACTCGAACAAGCAATTGAAGCAATTGTTATACGTTTAATACAGGTGTGTATGCCAAACTAAAGTTGCGTGAACTCGGTCAATTGTGCCACTTATCAGAGATTATTTGTAGACATGTATAGACAGATATACACATACTCGTATCAAGATTTTGTTTATCTATAAGCAGTACAAGTTTGTGCACATTACCCGAGTTCGCCTATTTTTTTCCCGTTGTTTAAATTTCTTTTGTTGATATCGAGCGAAGAACTTTAATAAAGTATGGCTACTTTTTAGACAAGTAATATTAGTAAATAATAGCCGCGTAATCTAATATTCCATAAGGAACAAGAACAATGGATTCGCGATTGTTTCTATATAGAGACTCCTGCATACCCGCTGCGCTTGAATGTATCAATGCAGGTTTTCGATGCTTTAGAGGATACGTACTTTGCCGCATGACATATCGATGTTGAGGACATAGTACAGAAAGAATCCTTCCGCTGCCATAAAGTAGTTCTTGTTTCCGTTTCTCAGTATTTTGATGCTATGTTTCTGTCATGTTACGACGGCGTTGTGAATTTGCAAGATAATTAAAGTTTAAATTTTGATTACCTACTTTTTTCTTTTATTCTAAAAACAAAAATTTTGTACAAGAACGAGAGGATTTACCGCCTCACTCTTTTTCAAACCAAGTTCGCAAAAAAATCGAAGTTTTCTGTTTTTTCACGGGGCCTAAAAAAAATAAATTGTAAAGGGAAATTTTGGTGGAAACAAAAAAGAGGAGATAACTTTTGCAAACATATTTCAAATTAAAATAGAACAACGAAAACTTTTAGTAAGTCACAAAAGATACGTTTTAAACTATTCAAAACACGTAAAATTTTTAATTTTCTTTTAACAAAGAAATCCCCCAAATTTTTAATTTTTTTTGTATAATAATAAAATTTTAAAAAACAATAAAATTCTTTTTAAAAGGGGCGGAAACACAAATAATTTTTGAACGGGGAATTATCCACAACGGTAAAAAACAGTTTACAAGAATTTAGAGGGGTTAAATTTTGTATTGCGTTCAAACTTTTCGCATTCCCAAAACTGGGTTGCAATGGGAACTAAAATTAACAAAAATTTAAAAAATTATACTAAATAAATTAAAGGACTTATATTAAATTTTTTTTTTAAAAACCAATAAAAATCACCTAAAATTTAAATTTTTATTAGGGGGAAAGAAAAAAAATTTTTATCAAATTGGCGATGAAAGGCATACATTTCCTACCCTAAACAAACCCCCAGGATAATTTATCATAAACAAATTTAAATTTTACTTTTATGAAATTTAACCAAAATCGGTTGCTTTTTTTGATTTACCAAAAATTTTTTGGGAAAAAAAATTTTAACAAAAATTCAATAGTTAACATTTTTATGGTAGTCACCCCAGAATTTTTTTAATAGGTTTTTTTAACACATTTTTTTCATAACCATTTAAAACCATTTTCGTTTACATTTTTCGCTAAAAGGGGAGGGGGTACCTGACGACTTTTTTACTTCCACATATAACAATTAAACAACGGTTAAAAGATCGAGTGATCCGAAATTTGTTTAATATCCCCGCCCTTATTTTTTGTTTTAAATCCCTTACGGTTTTTTTAATTTTTTTTTGGTTAAGGAACAACCAGATAAATACGGGGCATAAACGGTTTTACCAGCTTACAAAAAAAACTAATTTTCCAAAAACCCGCAAATCGGTAAATCAACAAATGATTTGTGCTTTGAAAACTGTACATTTTTTTTTATTTATTAATAAAGGTACGTGAACAACTTGGGTGGGGAATATAAGAAACGTATAAAAAGAAATTATTGTAACTTTTTAAATAAAATTTTAGAAAGTGGGGGTAAAATTCCAGCTTCCCTTTTATATTGCGTTTTTTTAACAATTTAAGGTTGATTTTTCTTTTAATATTTAATCAGATAGCTACGATATAAGTCAATATACAAATCTTATTATAACAAGAATGAAACAATTTTAAACAATTTTCTTTTACTTTGCAAAGATATTAATAAAACAAATCCAACTTTTACTCTACAAACTTTAAATTTTATTTTTATCTGCTTTTCAGGAATTTTTAGCAAGTACAAGAAATTTAAATTCTTTTTTGTTTTTCCCTTTAAAAAAAAAATTTTAACTTTTACTATTTGCTTTAAAAAGGGAATTGCCGATTTTTTAAACAAAAAAAAATTTTTGTAGTTTACCATTTTACTTTTTACAGGCACGTTTAAATTTTAAAAATTAAGTTTTCTTTTGGGCACCCTATCTAAATGACAGAAACTTAAATGTTTTAACTAATAACAGATAATTCTTTACTTTGTCGTATAGATGTGTCATATTATTTTCAAGTTTAACATTTATATCATGTCATGTATATATTAGTTTGTTTTAATGTGTCAATTTATAGTTCAATCTGATAACTCAGATATAGTTAACTAGGACAGTTAGACAACGAAGTAACTTTGATACTATAAAATTTGTACAAGCTGTATAGCATATCGAACGCAAATAAAATTAAAATTATTACTAATCCTAACCCTTAAATAAAAAAAAAAAACTTTTGTAGTTAAATTTGGTTGTAACGAAAGTCGATCTAACTTTACAGTTAATATAGAGATAAATAAACACTTAAGTTTTTGTTATCGTTTACAAAACGCTTAGTGGAATGGCCTTATTAGATTACGTCACATGAACATAACCATTTTTATATTTACTTCTTAAATAGCATAATACGAGTAAAACGACTGTATAAAATCGATGGCAAATACATCTTCGATGCTTTATTATAAAATAAGGTATATACTCGTACTTTAAAACACTATTTTCCATCTATATGATTTGAGTACTTGACTTTCGCAATATAGTAAAGATTTGAACAAGCTATCTGATTATACATGTACGTAATCACGTTATTACTTTTAAACCATTCAAAACTATCCAAATTAACTACCAATAGTGCATGCATTGACATGCAAAAAAACCTTTAACACCATTTGTTATTATCAGTATTGCTTGTTAAAACCAGTCCTAACAATTACCAAAATTAAATATCTGTAGTAGCCCGATAAGGTGTGAGTGCAGGTAAAAGCACTATGATAAGTAAGATTAAAGAGTGTCACTAATAAACGCGGTCGTTAATAAGTGTGCTTGATTACGAGAAGCAAACGGTGAGTCATGTCCAATCTATCTAAATATGAAACAATATCAGTTATACGTAAAATCCTAAACCTTTTTTCCCCACCTGTTGTTTTGCAAACCTAACTATTTCTCGATATTTTTATATCAGACTTTTAATATTCTAGAATACGCCGTTGTTGATTTATTTGTACTCAATACAAGGCAAATGAACTTGTTATAATCAGGGAGAGACAAAGCCCCTATAAATGGCATTGGTTGTAGTAAATTTAACTGTTGCATTAACGCTATGTTATCCATGAGCTATCCTTTGCGAATATTTAGACTGCAACGAATATTAAGACTTTAAAAGAATAAATTGCAAATTTATATTTTTGCTGAATGCCGATCATCTGCAGTGGAAACATCACGGCGTATTTTTCGTTATTCAAACGATATAAACGGCACATGCATAGGAATAAATCCCTATGCCTCTAAATGTCTTCTGAATAGTACAAATTGAATAAGTGGCCAATGTTTTATACAGACATTTAAAAAGGACATATATTCTATGCACGTCTACGAACTGAATGCCTTTAACTTTAAATAATCACCTTTTCAGACAAAATATATCAAACACACCACTGTGTCACTGTGGACTTCCAGAAACAAACCATCATTTGTTCTATCAATATATACACTAAACTTCTATCCAGTACAGTATAGTCTCTTTCACACTCTATATCTGAAATGTTAACTGCTTTCCGACGTAGTCTCTTTCACATTGTATCAGCTGACTGAAATGTTACTGTACTCAGTCTACTCAATGATGACACAAATTACAGTAAGACATCAATACACATCTTGTTTTTCCTTCTTAAGAAACGCCAAACATTTGTTTCATATTGCTTATATAATGGATTTAGAGCATATTACATGTTAAACAAATTAAAACAGTTCTACTTAACGGCATGTGTCTTAAAAGTAGGTAGCAGAATGTTAACAAATTAGACGATTGGTATCCGTGTAAGATACTTTATCAATAAAAATATACCAATTTACGAGATAGAAAGAACAAAAGAGAGTGGTTTTATCTAGTTGGCCAATGGGTATCTATTAGTTACTGTAACATAATTCCAAAATTAAAAAAGATTAGAATTTAAAATGATAGTATTGTGTAGGTTCAACGGGACTTAAAGTGAATATATAATCACCCTTATGTTCTAGGATGTTCGAATATGCTTCAATTTCAAGAGTCATTTGTAAACGTTAATATTTACTGTAATCTCTAACCGAATAGGTCCTGTACAATAATACAATTTCTTAATAGCTTTATAATTGTATAATTTCTAGTTTATTTTTAAATAATATATCTTTTATTGTATTTAGTTATATCAATTTTACAGAAATAACTTCAAGGTTTTGAAATAAGTACATTATGCTACTTTAATTTATTAAGGAAATGACAACTATTTTGTTTCAGATTACGACAGTTTATTATTCTTCATCTATTTTCCATACAAATAAATCACCTTGTGTTTAAACGAATTTTAAAGAGTATGTGCCAGGAGACCCGTTTTTTAAATGTTTAACTATACACACGTGTAAATATGCTAAGCCCATTTAATCCCCGAAATTTATTGTGTTATCAAAGACTTTATGTTTTGTATGATGTAACAGTTTCAAAAAAATGTTACTTAATGGCCACTTTTGATAAACTATCGTTTTGTATAATTTAAGTTTAGCAATATAGATGTTGTTTATGGAATCCAAAAAACAGCTGTATTAACATATTCAGGGCTATCTTTCCGGTTGTTTAAGATAAACATGTTCTAAAAACATTATTTAACATTATAAAACAAGTACAAATTAGATAAGAATAAAAAAAAAGTTGTTGCAGTTGCTCATTTCGTATTTCTGATATTATAGTTTGCACGATAAACACACACAAACATGCCCATAAAACGTAAATACAATCATAATCCATGGTGATTTTTCAGGACAAAACAGTTTAAACATCATATCATGACTACTTGTCAAACGCATAAGTAAATAAGAAGAATGCATGTATCAACAACTTCATTCATAAATTAGAAGATGTTCATTGTTTATAAAGCTGTACATGCAAGCAATAACAAGCTAACTTGATTATAAAGATTTCTTGTCTGTCATTTGAACAGAAAAGTATCCGTTTGTGTTTGAATAAGGAATAGTTACAGGTAAGGTAATATTTATGTTGGACATATATCAGATAGTTAAATGCAAAAATAAATCTAACAAATCTTACCATAATGTATTTGTCCTCAAATTATCAAATCAAACAGTGGTCAATACTTATTAGACGGACAGATATTTTGGAAGAGTCAAATACTTTTGATTTAATAATAGTTATGTTTTACCTAGAAATCAATAAATGTATTTTAGACATTTTACACGAAGTCAATGATGTTTCCGGTACGACAATCAATTTATAAGAACAGAGAAAACACATTAAAATTGTGTATATTCATGATAAATATTGTGTATTTAGCGAAATATCGTATGCACATTACTGGTTTCATTCATCTTATAAAATGAGTGATGACTTTGAATATATTGAATACTAATGTATGTTTGAATTGTTGATACTTTGTAATTCAGTGCAATACGAATGTAAGAATGTACGAATAACGCATATTTTCAAATTCCGTTACAATTTGGTATATTTTTTCGTTTTAACATAGATACCAATAGAAAACAATATCAAAGTGTTCTTTAAGGTGTTGACACATTTAGATAAACCACTTTAAATATGTGTTTTCTCTTAATGGAAATGATCATTTTAAATAATTCATCTTCAAATATTTAACAAACATTGCTTCTGATGCATTACATAATTTTCAGCTCAAGCATCCGGAAATATTACACTGAAGTTTGGCAATCCATTTTAATTGATTAATGACATTCATATTTATGTTTGATTTTTTCTTCAAAATTTCTGTAGATTATTTGATTGAAAAAGTCAATTACAAAATAAAAATTTATCCTGTCACTATACACATGAGATGCTTTTTGTATAGACTCTTAATTATTTTATTGTGTCAGCATTGTTTCTTCCACCAGAATAGCTAGAAAATCGTCATATCTAATTGTTATTCAAATTTAAATGCTTCGTAAAACAATGATCATTAAAGCATTTTCTGAAAGCTAGCAAATGCATTGCCTCTCCATTATATCTCGGAAATGGACAGACATTCGGCCTTTCTCTCTCACACGTATATAGTCATGCGTTAAAGCAATAACTAATGTAGCAGTTTTATAAAATAAAGATGTGAGGTGTATCTACAAAACACTCACTATATAAAATTTCAGTTGCAGGTTAATTAATGTACGAGTACAATATTGAATACACCTAAATTCAAAATCGGTTTTAAATTCTCGTGTAAGCAATGTTTGCATATTTGTTGCATTTATAATCCAGTTATAATGTCAGTTGCAGGTAAATTAATGTACAATATTGGATATATCTGAATTCAAAATCGGTTAAAAGTAGCGTTTTTTGCAACGTTTGCATATTTGTTGCGTTCGTACATAGCATTTATAATCTTTGTTAATCTTGAAGTGTTCTACTTACCTTATGTATTATGTTGATAAAGTGCAGATGAAGCAATGCCTAATTACAAGTCATTGCAAAAAAGATATATAAAACATGTTCTCAGTGTCAAAAGCAAAAAGAAAAAAAAACAAATGTGCACAGCTCTGAAAACAAATAAAACTAGAGAAAAAAACAAAATCATGACATTCCAAAGATTTGAAGAACACATTGACTTTGTATCCATTTTATACTGATGACTCTTTACTTGGTGAAAGACAGTAAGAATCCCGCTTTATATTAAGTGTTTATATAAGAATATAAAACCTTAACGGTCACAATAATTTATATATTTTAACATTTTAAATGTATACGCAATGCATATTTCAGTGTTTTATCACTTTGTAATCATTATTTTATATTGATTGTACTAATTTTCTTTCTATCCCAATTTACTTTTCGCACAAATAAAAAACAACGTAATTTGCGGGCGCATAAACTATTCGCGATATCAGAAATAAGCAAATCAATTGTATTTAAAACATTTTAAGAAACGCAGAGATCTAGAAAAAATCATATCGTTTATAAAATTTAAGGTCAAGAGTTTTTACAAACATTGTAAACTATATTATCAATATGTTTTTTATCATAAAGTTTAACGTTAGAACAAACAGCAGCAAAAACAAAGTAGATCAGACAAATAAATGATTATTTCTTATTTGTAATATTATAAGAAACATATTTTGGAAACTAACTGAAACTTCCGGCATAAAAGTGCCTAAAGCACATATAAAACTTTTGAACTTAAGATTATGCCACAACTGTAGTACTGTTTATAATATACATGGGTAGTGCTAGTTTCGTACTGCGTCATATGCGCTTCACTAAGGGTCTAAAAATTTATAACAATTTAAATTGATCGCTTTAAAAAGCTAATGGACTAAATAGTTTAATAATAGTGTCATTGAACTAGATATTAAAATCGACCTATAATGTAAAGTTTAATGAAAGTACATGATAAACTATTATCTATAGATACTGGTTCATGTACACAGTCACTTTATAAGTTAACGATTGTTAAAACCTACCTGAACAGAAACTAAAGGATACGAATAAATAGGTAAGATAATTTAAATCAAATTACACCAAGTTTTTTTGTTAATTACTTTTAGTTATTTTAATTAAGTTTTAACATCATTTGCTCCATCATATCATCTTGAAATGATAGCAACATTTTGCTACACAACCGGGAGTGTAGACATTGACGACTTTTGTTTATCTACCTCATATAATAACAATTAGTATCATAGTTTTTATCAAGGGGCGTCACATACCGTCAAATACAGATTTTTTTATGATTTTTGTATTTAAACCACTCGTCCCTTATTACGATGGGTTAAACGCATTGAGGTGTTTGAATTTGTTCTTGTTCTGGTCTTTAGTAAGTATTGGTTCAACCACCTAGACCATCTTACAACCTTTACTTAGCAGTAGTTCAAATAATATTTAAGTACTGTCCTAAGATGATAATTTGGTCTTAACGGTACATGGGAAAGTCGAAAAACGGGGTTATCCAGCTTATTATCCGATATCGTAAAAGTAAATACTTACTGATACTATATAGCATTTTTCTTACAGAATCGTTTGTGTATTACCGTTATGGCTCTGTCGGTAGGTCGGAGTAGTTGTAACTAATAGTGTTTTGTACTCATAGGTTCGAACCCCACTTAGTGTCATTTTATAACCACAGTTCTTTCTTCTTACTTCGTTTTTTTATCATTATACTTTATTTATTTTCGTTTTCCTTTTTGTTTTCTTCTTATAATATAATTATATTTTATAGTACATATTTATTTTTTTTTTATTTCCATTCTATTTTCTTTTTGTATTTTTATCGCAGTGTAATAAAATATTCGAAATCACATTCATGTATGTATATGAAAAAAACGGTCAAACTTGTTTTCTGAACAATTGGCTGTTCTCAGGTAAAAAAAAAATGTGTCTTACCAGTAGTCGAACTTCTGCCTGTACGGGTAAAACACATCACTGTCACGGTTGCTCTACCTACTACGCTAACAAGTCATATGATAATATGTAGTTTTATTTTCAGTTTTATAGGTTGTGGCATTGATCTGCCTAACCTAATTTTCGCATTGTTATTGGTCTTTGTTATGTAAACAAAGGCTCAAGTTATCATCCTAGGATAGTAAAATATAAAGTTTTATTCTGGAGCACTGGAAACCCGTCTTGTCACTTCACTTACCCAGCATGCAACCGAAATCACGAGAATTTCGAGAGCGCGGGAAGAGATCTCATTGAAGCGAAAAGACACCTAACTAACGGAAAGTGCAGTCAATCCGTAACTGCAACATTGTGCTTAAGCAATCCAGATAGATTACGGGTCATAGGGGTTTAAGTGCTAACTTAGCTACGATAATACACCGGTAAGCGTATCAAAGTAAGTTTATTTGAATCCCTTTCTATATAATTAGAAAAATCAGGGTTATAATATTTCACGTTTCCCTTATAAAACAACAAAATTGTAATTAGTTCACTAAATAAATTTAAGGATTTGAATATTATCTGTTATAAGAATATTGAATCAGATTGCTGTGACACGATTCAAAATACAAGTCTAAGTTTAACAGAAATGAGATAAAACAACTCTGTAGGTTGCAGAATATTTGCTTGTGCTTGTGGCAATAGACTTATGCGTAACTTTAATTGATCGTTGCAATAGTAAGATTGTTGTGTATCTGTCATTTGTATGGTTTAATATATTGCAAATTATTTTTCTTTTTTTTTTGTCTCTTGGATACATATAACATGTATTATATAACCGTTTTTCTTGAAGACAATTGGATTGTTTCGATTTTTGTAAACAAAGAAATAACTTTGAATCACTTTAATCTTATATCTGAATAGTTGTTTTACAGACACGCTTATATTACTTATAAATATATTTCATATTTCTATTCGGTATCCTAGATTAATTGTAGGAACTTAATTGTCTTATGTATGTGTCAAATTAGTTTTAAATTTAACATTTATACCATGTCATGTATATATTACTTCGGTTTAAGAAGTTAATTTATAGTTCAAACTGATAACTCAGATATAGTTAACGAGGACAGTTAGATAACGAAGTATACTATTAGTTTGATACTATAAAATCTGAACAATCTGTCTAGCATATAGAACGCAAATAAAAAAAAGAAATTATTAAAAAAATATAGTTAAATTAAGTAAACGAAAGTCCTTCTAACTGTACAATTAAAATATAATTTAACGAATCGATTGAGACAAAACAAATTTTAATAGAGACACAAATTGATACATTTGTTATCGTTTACAAACCGCTTTGCAGAATGACTGTATTAGTTAACGTCACATGAGCACAACTGTTTACATTTATCAAAACTGACGTCCTTTAAGATAGCATATATACTATAAAGAAAGATAGTGTTCGCTGTGTATATTGTGAAATAGGATATATACTCATACTTCAAAACACCGTTTACATTTATATAATTTGAGTGTTTGACTTTCGTAATATTTAAAATCCTTCTAACTGTACAATTAAAATATAATTAAACGATTCGATTGAGATAAAATAAATTTTAATAGAGATACAAATTGATACATTTGTTATCGTTTACAAACCGCTTTGCAGAATGACTTTATTTGTTAACGTCACATGAGCACAACTGTTTACATTTATCAAAACTGACGTCCTTTAAGGTAGCATATATACTATAAAGAAAGATAGTGTTCGCTGTGTATATTGTGAAATAGGATATATACTCATACTTCAAAACACCGTTTACATTTATATAATTTGAGTGTTTGACTTTCGTAATATTTAAAGATTAGAAAATCAATCTGATTATACATGCATTTACATGTATTGAATGCATGCATTAACAATACGCGTTTAATCAGATGTTTGTTTTGAAGTTTGGAGTCCAATTGCTTGGCAGAAGGTCACTGTTGGGTAAATCGCTTTAGAAAGCAATATTCAAACATTGCACTGGCTATCAAAATCTAAAGATGCTGAAGGTACTAAAATCATAATCTCTCTACACAAGTCAATGTACGTATTCACGTTATCATTGTTTGACCATACGAAATTAACAAAACAAGTAACCAGTTGCGCATGCATTAATGCGAGAAATCGTTAACGTTGTTTTTACCAGTTTTGCTTCTTAAAAGTATTCTTAATACTTGTCAAAATCAAATTTCTATAGAAGCAGGATCGTGTGTGAATGTGTGGGTAAAGTAAGAATACGTAGTGTCTATAAAACACGCTGTCGTAAATAAGTTAAAAGAAAAGAAAAACGGTGAATATACTCAGAATATCTATTTCTAGAAAAATAGTGAATATACTCTGATATTTACTTTTAAACGAAAGTTTAATACCTTAACCAAACGGAGAAAGACATTTTAAAGCTTTTATAGATCTTATAATAAAATGTTATTATTAGATGATCTAACATATCTGCAATCTCATTGGTCCAAATAGTAGTGAACAGAACATTTTATTATGACAATATTCACGGGTGTTATATCATATTCACAAGCTGGATTGAATTTTTCCAAAATTACTCTAAAATAAGGAGAATCATGTCCATTGGTCATATACTGTAGACGGGTTTTTTAAACTTGCACATAAAAATGTGTATGTTTTGTTTTTATGACAATTATCTCGAATAAAATATCATAGATAAAGTAACACTGCATTGAAAGGTATAACATAAACTGCCTTGGTTTTCACAGCTTACGAGAAGTTGTTGTACGTCAGACATCATATTGTTTACGTGCGTCTTTTCCCGAGCTACAATGAAAACAGGATACCGTTGTGGATTGTATTCCCGGTGAATGTCGCTTCATATAAATTCAATGGCGCATTAAACAATACTATTTGTTCCAATGAATGAATATACGTTTGTAATTCAACGCAAACTGCGGTACGAATAATGGCTAATTATACAGTTTGGCACATGTTTTCAAATGTGTATCAATACAACATTTATATCAAATATAAATATACAAAATGTTCTTTAAATAGAGAACCAGCTTTTAAGTTTTTGCTAAATAAATCGGATAAATGTTCTTTAATATGTAAAAATTATTCCTTTTATTTTAATTATTGGGATGATCTTCCGAAGTAATTCCTTCAAAAAATAATATGTCTACTAAACGATTAAGTCAAATAAAAATTTGTTTAGCACATAAATCAGAAAATATGCTTCTTAAATAAGCATGAGTCATATACAATTCAATATCGTTCATATACATGTATGACTGTTTTACAAAAGAAATTTCTATTCATGGAGTCAATTACAGAATAGCAAATAGTCCCGTAATTTCACACATGAACAGCTGTTTCGTAAGCTCTCCATTACATAATTGTGTCAAAATGTTTATGCAGAACGTTGTTTGATTTATGCTGGTGCTCATTTGTACCTGAACTAATACACCGAAGGTCGTATGTAATCCTTTGTAAGTAGGCAATCAAGCTTGAAATTAAAATCTACTGACTTGTTATATTCATATTTTGCATTTAACAAATAATTTAACCATGACTAACAAATATCAACGGGAATGTTACACTCTGTATATCAGTAATCTTTTTCCACAAATCTATTCCATTTTACTAAATATCAATTCAAAACAATAGCTTGATACCATATGTATATAAGGAAAAGACAAATGAATTATGATGAGTAATGTCCTCTTTATTTCATTAGTTATTTGAGAATTCTGCCTTTGAGCAAATAATCATTAACTTACATACAGATATTCCTCAACTTACTTCCAGGAAATTATTGGAGTATTCAGTTACAGCATGGTTTAAGATCAATTTAGCACTCATTTTATGACAGTATCAAAGATTTTTAATAGTGAACATACACAACTAGTGATATGTTATCATAAAGGTTTGTTTGTATATACAGATAACAAATGATATACAAAGGATACACTATATGTCATGTTGAATTAAGATGAACTATTTGTGAATGCTACTTTATATATTTTATGACTTATATGACTTATAGGTACGGTGTTGTTAATACATTATGGAAGTTCCTGGTCAAAAGTTGTCGAAGGACGAAGATGCAAAACTGTGTTGTTTATGTGAAGATTTTGACATAACAACATATGCAGATGGTTTTTGCGTAGAATGTGAAGTTTACTTTTGTAATTCATGTTTCGTGAAACACAAAGGACGTAAAATTAGTAGAAATCATTCCTTAGTAAGAGTCGATGATTCGAATACAGTGACGGTAACGGTTGGTGATACATATGAAACATGCCAAGAGCACATTGGAGAATTTGTGAAATTCTATTGTCCAAAGCACGACAAAGTTGGCTGTGCAGAATGCATTCTTGTATATCATAATGGATGCAAGTTGGAACATATCCGTGACAAGGCTGCTGCATATGATAACAGTCAAGAATTTAGACATCTTAGAAAGGAGATGAAGAAATGCATGAAAGAGGCTGAAGACAGTCTATCATTGATAAAGAGCAACCGAAAACAGCTTAACGAGTTCTATGAGCAATTTGTTAGCGACGTAGAGGCATTCACAGATCATGTAATTGAACGTATACATAAAATGAAAAAGAAGGTTCTTAATCAGGCGAAGGACATTATGTTGAATGACAAGAGGAAAACCGAAGATTTACAGAAGGATATCGACAAATTAATAGCTGAATTGACACGCCAAAACATTGAACTGGAGTCAAAAAGTGACACTCCAAATAACCTCTTTGTAGCAGCCATGCTTATAAAGCCAGAACTGAAAAAGACCCAGGAACATTTTGAAACTTTAAGAAACAAAAATCACGTGACTCAGTATAAGTTCATAGAAGACAAAATTCTAGCACAAACAATAACAGAAAGCAAGGTGATTGGGATGCTCATCGAACAGCCGTTTGAACGGAGTAAGTTTTTCGTTTACTCATAAATGTCTTTTTATGATGCATATCATAATAATTCGAAAAAGATAAATAAAAACTAAACACGTAACTGTTGCAAATGATCATCACATAAACATACTTTAAAATCGTTTAAATATGATCTGGTACCTGTAACGATTTTCGTTATTTAAACATGAACAATTGCCTCGTTTTTTGTAGTTAAGATTAATGCTACACGTTGTTCGGCTATCATCATTTAAGAAAAAATATTTAATTTACGAGATTATTTTAATGTTTTAATTATTCATTTTAGGTGAACATCATCAACACGAATTTAAACAATCTAATTCAGCTGATGAAGATCTTTTACCTCAGGTCAGTCGATTTATTAAAAAAACCTAATTTAAGGTGGTGTACGCTTCCTTTGAGAATTTCAAGTGATGACACATGTAGCTCTTTTACTTTCAGAACCAAAGAACAAATAGGGAACATACAGTAGCAAAGTATATAATGATAGACTGTTATTATAACAACAAGACCTTTAATGCGGAGATATATAAAAAAACTCATTGACTTTTTAGCGGCAATTTAATGCCCACAAAACAAAATATTAAATATGCTTCATTGGACACATAAGTCACACTACAGCTTAAAATTGAAATACCGGTCTTTCCATATAATGGGATATCATGTTCTTAATAGTAAGGTTGTAGTCTGATTAATTCCATGTTTATATATTATCCCCTGAGAAAAATACACGTAAATAGTTTGCAATAAGGTGATATACAGTAAACAGTAGTACGTTTTGAATACAGAATACATGTATATATGTACCAACTTCAAAGATGCATAAGCCGATACAATGACCTATTTTTTGCTACAAAGGGCAATCTGATATCTATGTAAGCGATGTTCACATTGATACGAAAATCGCAGAATAATTGCTTTATTTTATTTAACTGGATTATTACTTTTTTTCTTAAAGACTCAGAATATCTTCTAAGATGAACTCATGATCTTGTTACAATAATTATACATTAGTTCTGCTGTTCTTGGAAAAATATTAAAAAATTGCTTTAAAAAATGCTTTTATTAAATACAATTGTCTCATACATTTATTTTGTATCAAGATCATTCAAAGAAATCATTCTAATAAGATGATGAAAGAGGACAATTTTCGATTTAAATATCGTCTTTATTTATAATGTAGCAAGCACAAAGTGTAAACAGAAACACACAGATTGGTAAGTTATACTTTTTAACATTGTTTTAGCGAAAATTTTTGATAAATTTGATTGATAGGCATGTTTAAAAAATACTTAATAAACGATCTTTAATAAACATGTTCATATCCATGCTTAGTTATTCAGTTTGCTTTATATTCATGTCAACACGCACGGGTGATACTATATACGAGATTTCACATCACGTATATTGAATTTGCATTACTTACATTGGTATTTTAAAGTATAAACAAAAATAGCCCTAATATCATAATACTGTTTTGTTCTGTTATGTCATGAGTATTTTTTATCTAATCTTGAGACCTGTAATTGTAATAGAGAAAGAAGTGGCAGAGACATGTAGAAGAGAACATACGATGGAGACCATAGCGCCCCAAAAGCTTCAAGTGAGTTATTTAATATCTTATATGTGTTGGGCAGAAAGGCTGCTGTATGGAATTAAGTGACATCTAAAACTATTTCGTTGTGATTACAGTATAATTACACATGTTTACGGTAATCAAACAAAAACTGATTCAAACCTTTTATTTTTGTGATAAATAAATGCAATAATATTAGCATGTTATGCGTTTGTGTTTGAAGCATGTTGTTGGCGATTTGGCATCATTTATAAAACGTATTGTTAGCTCCCCTACCAACAAGTCTATGATCATAAGGACATGTTGTATTTATTTATCACATTTAAATTACTGAACAATTTATAAATCCAGCAAACATTGACAATATGGTGATCGATAAGAAGAGTCATTATAAAATTTATGAATGTCCGTTAAATACGATGTTTAAAACAATGTTCATATATGGCAATATGCAGTTGTCAGATACAATGAAAGTTAACCTCACCTCACATACAAGTTAAAACCTTAAACAGCCTCTTCGAAAATTCGGATATTTTTGGACTGTTAAAGCTTAACGGATGTAAGGGATAGAATGTTTTTAATAGTGTATAGAATAGTTTATAATCAAGTTACCATTTGAATATGGAAGTTTGATTGATTATGATTTTCGTGTCCTCGTGGTAATAAATAAAAAATAAACAATTACGAATACTTTGCTCAAAGAAATGTTACATTATTTACTTCTTGATTATAGACATAAAATTGTTAAATTTATTATAATAAATGCTACAGAACTTAATGATACATATTTGAAAATTGTATGCTAGTTATAAATTGGCATAATTGTTATAGATATGCTAGGTGCTAATAAGACCCCGGTTTTCCTTGTCAGATGGATATTCTATTTATTTCTATTATTTTGGCCAAGATATACTTGTTATATTACAATAGGTTATCTGAATTGCTATCATTTTTGCTGAACAAAAACAGATTTTTTTTTGGTTTAGGTATCTTTTTACAGTTCAACTAGAAAAATAGTCATTTGCCACATATATGGACCATCGTTTACTTCCTTTGCTTTGTTTGCAACGAGTATACTTATAGGGAATTAGAATTTTGTCTGCAAGTAAAATAACTATCGTTTGATATTTCTTAATAATTAAAACAATATGGATATAGTGTGCCTGAGATACCTTAAATGTTGGTTTTTATGTTGTTTGTTAGTGTTTGTTTTGGTTTATTAAACTAAGTTTTATCATTTTTCACCACTTTACCACTTTAAAAATCTTCCAAAATATGTATATCAAATACATATGCGTTAAAAGATGGTACGATTGATTCAATTTCAAATGTTCCGTTTCTAATAATTTGATTTATCGATGTAAAAAGCATGTGTCATATCCATTTAGGCAACATAATTATAATTTATGTTCAGATAAAGACAGGTCTAATCCAAAATGTATATCCGATATTTAATTACAGTTAAAATTAATACCAAAAGTAGAATTAATAACAATCATGTTGAGGTATATTATACCGTATCACATGCGTCAACTAAAACTTTTACATATAATTACCAATACCATTTTAAAAAAGCAAATACGAAACATTCTTATTCAGTAATTTAAAAAAAAATGATTTTATTATCATGACTAACGCAACTTTACATCTTAAACAAAACATGTATATTTTATATCACGTGTTTTGTGTTGAACCTACGTGTAATGAAAGACTTTGTATTTAGTTTTAACTGGAACACAAAAGTAATTTGGTAACAACAAAAGTGATTTTTTGATCATTAGAGGAAATAATCTTTTGATTGCAAATTAAATGCATAATGCTTATGAAAAGTCTTTCATATAGTCTTTAACCACATCTCTTTTTATGGCTTGACCTGCTAAAAATGTTAAATATAAACAAACAACCTTCATGGAAAATGCTGGGGTCTTGTAAACGCCAGCCACTTTTGGCGAAAAAAGTGATGTATCGTCGTAAAAAAATCTATGATTGTAACATATTCCTTCAAACAAGTTTTCATACAAAAAGTTCATATTCTTTATGCATAATTACAACAACATTAAATTGACACGGATCTGGTGTCTGATAAACAACAACAAAGGAGTGAATGGGGTGTTACGTGAGGTTTCAATTCAATGTATGTTTTGTTCAAATGTTGCTTATTTTAGATAATGCAAAAGGTTAGTTGTTTATTAATAAAATGATGCCACATGTATACTTTTCTATGTTCAAATATAGATGTAGCAGTAGTTCATTAAAGTTTCGTTAACGAATTAATTGTGTTTTTCATTTGCAGCCATTACTCGAGAGACAACTGGTTTGCAAAAATCTTAATATAGATGGCGAATGTCTAAGGTATGTATATATACAACTTAAATGTATTTGATGACATTTTTTCAAATCAATTATATATATATAATATATATTACAACAAACTTATACAGATGCAAATAACACTTAAAGGAATTATTTTACATGAATTATTATTGAAATCTGACACATTTGTTTTGATTTAGAAATAAAGGATTGTGTGAAATAATGTTAAACAGTGATATAAAAATGTATATTATATACGTTCGCTAATTTTATAAACTCTTAAAAAGTAATATAGCGATACTGTGTTTAACTTCATATATCCATATGTTTTTCTTATAAAATTCTGGAAACAAAGTGATCCCTCGGAAGCATTAATCACAACAAAATTACAAGAGAATTGCAGACTCGGTTTGATTGAGTCTGTACAGGCATATGGATAATATAGACACACGGTATTGCTAAAAATACTATGTTTATGTTTGCATTGCAAATTAGGTAAAATCAACGTGAATTAAAACATTAAGATAATCATCGGCACTTTATATAAACGTTTAAAATAACTAACGTTTACATTAAATACAAACATAGTCTAAATAAGTAATGATCTTTGATGTACTAGCCAATATGCATGGTTTAAGACACAATGAAAAAAAAAGAGAAAAAACAATCAGAATTATAAACAGTGATTTGCAAATGTTTGCGAGTGATATATGTGTTTTCACATTTTTTACAGTTTTACGGCATATCAAACTTCTGGCGTTGGATTGTATGTGTTCAAGGAGAACGTGCAAAGAAGATCATTCTTTGAAATTGAGATATTAAGCATGGGTAAAAGCGGATCATTAGGTAATATAAATATCATTATTGTATATATAATCACCTTGCTTGTGAAGTCAGTTTGTTGACATTTGAAAAGTAATTTCAATATTGCTCGTTAAATCAACGATAATGTCATTACGCTTTTTGCTAGAACGAAATTAAAACTCTTGTTACATCTATTTTGGTGTTCAATGAATTATCGACATTTATCTACAATTTTACAAAATGAGATGTGTTGCATTGCCATGTCCAACCGCTTTCTTTTAATTCAATTATGGTCCATGATTCATAGAAATGTATTACAATAAATGAAAGTTGGGAAAGTTTGTTTTTGTTTGTTTGTTGTTCTTTTGTTTCGTTTTTTTCTTTGTTGTTTTTTGTTTTTTTTTTACTTTCTTGATTAATGTTGAAAAATGATTTTCGTCACAGTAAGTTGTTAGTAAAGTAAAATAGAACGTGTTGCATATTTTATTCTAGCCATTGGTTTAGTGCCGGACGGTTTTCCTGATAATCTTCTACCGGGATTAGGCCAAAATTCCTATGGATACAATTCAGACGGCAGGTATGTATAGACAGCTTAATTATTTAGTTATTAATTGAGTTGTTCAGTCTAACTGTAAATTTGTATGATTGAAAGAAAAAAAGGAATGTAAATATATACAATAATTAGCCTACAACTGAGTGAATTATATCAGCACATTCTGAAATCAAAAAGGTGAAAAATATTGCTTTTCTTTCATTGCTTTTTATCATATCGTTAGCCTTAAAGGAATTAATATTGTATTAAAATGCAATTCATTGACATAATTAATATTATTCGGCAAACTACAGTTAAACCTACGCATGCTGGAGAGATTGCTGTCTGTTTCCCTCATGACCAGATGCTAAAGTTTAATTTTGCTTGCATAAGGTTTTTGCAGACTAAGGGTTACATGTGTCACATAAGATGTAACCTTGCTACACAATAGTTTATCCAGATGTAAAAATAATATTATGTGAACTATGCTTCTCCATCATTCGGTAATTTTCCTCAAATATAAATGTGCATTCAGTCAATATTCATTATTATAATAGATTTAAAAAATAGTATGATATATAATTAAACTAACTGCTGAAAATAAATTACAATTATGTTTCATGAATATCGTGTTCTGTCATCCTCCGCTTTAAAAAACGATGCACGGTTTGCAAAGCGTCTAGAAAACAAATTTTACAACGACATTTGTTTCAAATGTATGTTGTGAATATTGAACTTAATCTGTTTTATTATTATAATTAAATAAATGCTTGAATAAGGTAAAACTATAAGGTTATTGTATCTGTAGTATAAGCATCTGCCCTGTATTATTTTATTCGATTTGTGTACTACAATTGCATTAAAATTTTAAAAAAATACTTTCATACAGTATTTTTTCCATCTACATTAAATATTTAAATACGAAATAATTTCTGTAATTTAAGACCTTTCGGTGAGTTATATGTTCCAAATTAGGAAGAACTTGTACATCTTAAAAAAGATGAACTTAGTTACTCTTAAAATAAACACTGTTGTCAAGTCTTGTAATTAACTGGTTCATTCTGAAAAAAGTCAAACTACATCAGCGATTTGATATCATTCGAGAGATGATCAATACTAATGTGGACTTTTGCTATGAATGATATATAATTCAACATATCGTATATGAAGTAATGGCATCATGAATTAAATTAGCAAATTATCAAGGTACCAAATTCTTACAAGTATAAGACAAAATAACAAGTCATTGAGAAACTACATACTTAACAAAATTGTCAATGTGGTCTACCCGGCCAGAACAGAACAGAACATTCATTTATTTCATTCAAATAAATGTTTGACTTATTTTCATTGCAATGAATATTTTGTTTGGAAACCATTGCTGGTAACATAACACTCTTACCATTAGCTCCGCAAAAATCCTGAATGGACCAAAACTGCATTTCCTGTGGTGTGTCTGTTTCTTCATAGATGAATATGGCAAAATACACCGGAGCCATCTCAGGAGAATACATACTAATTGATAAATATTCTTGAAATAGCACTGATTTGATAGATAGTGTGAATCCATTCGCATACATACAACTTTTACTTTGAAATAATGTTCAATCATGATCAAAGTATAAACATAATCTTATTGTAGTTTGTCACAATTTATTCACTATGAAAAGCGTTATTTGTTTTATTAACAAGAAAATCCTCTTATTTGCACACACAATCATGAGCTTAATTGACAAAAAATATAACAGTAAATTAACTACTAAAAACAATGCATTTTAGTTCAGTAACAATGTAAAATAGTATGGACAAAAACCTTCCTCCCATTGCTTAGAGCTAAGAGTCTTATATAGCTGTATTCTGATTTCTAGGAAATTGATTAAGAGGACTATGAATACCATATTTGTTTATTTAAACATGTCATCTATAATTTATTTTAAAGGGTGTATACAGAAAGCGAATCCGGTATAAAATCTGGAGATGCATGGAAAGTCGGCGATATTATCAAGTGCAAAATTGTTCTGTAAGTATTTAGTATTTTAGCGTTGTTGGTTTCTAATGATTTGCTTTATAAAGATTTAAACAGACTGTTTATTTTGTATTTTTTAGCATAAAAATGCAATCCCCTGTTTAAATTGACATTATCAATACGGTATGATATGTCAGAACAGTGTGACATCAAACATTATTCAATGTTAATCTTATTATATTGAAAGTACCGTTTCTTAAATCGATGACTTAAAACATGCGACAAAATGTTTCAAACTTTGTAAAACCAGTTTTCAAATTGCATAAGTATTTCGAACGAATTGAAATAAGTTCTTTATTTTACGTGTGTATCCCGTTCGTATACGCTAGTCCCAATAGTAGCAGAACTTTGTTGTTGTTTTTTATAAGAAATAAACTTGCTTTGCAGTTATATTATATTTATCACATATCTTTTTGACATTGCGATCCAAAAGACTTACCATTGAAGTATGTGTATTGGCTTGATTCAGAACAAAATAGTACTGCAAGACATCAGTGAAAATACGAAACATATGATACACTGCAACATCTGTGGTTTTTTTTTTCATTGTTAAAATAAGGAAAACAAAATTACGTGCATAAGTTAGTAATAAGTACAAAATAATTAACCTATCTTCTTTCGTAAATATCGGACACATAATTATATGCTTTCAAAGCGCAAGCTTGCTAGGCGGGTATTTAAAGTCTGATTGTTTCTGCAGTTGTAATGTCACGAATAAATGCGCGACTATTGCATAAAAATGGAACTCTGGCTCGGAAAATACGCATTTAGCTACTCTTTTTTTTTTTTCGTATACAAAAACTAACATACTTTTCCCGTGCGAGTACCATGTCTGTTGATACTTTAAATTTGATTATGAATCATTATTTTAGCCACATATGTTAACACGTAAACCTCGAGACGCACCTATAAACAAAAACAAAAACATCAGTGAGTATTCTAGTAATTTAATGCTGTAATGCATTTATTTTCTCCGTTTATCTATTCCTTATTTAACTGTACGACGTCTCTAACGCTAACTAGCACTTACTTAAGTTGTCCCAACATTATTAAACAAGCAGTGTCTCTCATAACGTGTAGCCACATTAATAACAAAATAATATATCAAGATGATCAGGGTAACAATGCTTACAAGGAATCAAATCTAAGGGAAAATATCAGTAGAAACGTGCTATAAATTACCTTAATACGTTTTACTATAATATTATATATTACACTACTGGAACGTTTTCAAGCAAATAAAATACTGTTAAAGTAATTCAGAACTATTTGTATGAAATGCTTTGTTTTTCACAGTTCCGTTTTAACAAGTTTCACAAAAAAGTTTATCTGTTACAGTCACAACATATCCATGGGTATAATTATGTCGGTGCATATCGCTATAATATTGTCTAACAGAATTAACTGTATATGGATTATACCACATGCCTGGTGTTTATTATCCGTATAGATTTCCTCAAGATAATTGTGTTATGATGCGCTAAATAAATTACCGCATTGACGGTGACGGATTGAACATTTATACATGATTGTTTAGACAAAATGAGTATACTTCCCTGATCGGTGTGTTTCAAGTAAAGCCATCAATAGAGTTCGATAACTATTGATACATTTCTTTATTTTGTCTATTTTCAGTGACTTGAAGTATGTATAATGTGAAAATTTATTAAAATTAAATAATGTACATGTTATAATTTACTTAAATAAACTACATGCATAAAAATGATGACCCTTAAATGACTTTGTTTATAATCACGTATTTGAATGACATAATATACGTGACAACTGATATTTAATGGTATTGTGTTTTGTTTGAAATAAAGTAATACTATACAGCATAATTGATATATTTTAAAAATGCCAAAGTGTGATGTCTTTTAAATGCAATTATAATTACCGACGTGCATCAGTAACTTATGGTATATTTAGATAAAATATATATCAGTCTTCATGTCGTTTTATTGGAAGATGAAGGATACGATTCTTAACACTCAATATAACAGCTAATATTTACAATCAATAGCAGATATACATCGTGATATGAGTGTTTTTTGTATATATCGTAACTTAGTCACAATCTTAAACGATATTGTACGTTATGTTTAACATTAAAATTATATGCTGGGAAATGTAAATCACACAATATAACATTTTACTTTATGTTGGAAGAATGTAGTTTAATTAAATGACGAATAAATATTGCAACACTAACAAATTTTAATAAAATTCATTTAGGCGTTGTCATTTCAAAAAAGAATTAGTTAAACGAGATAAAAGACTTATAGCCAAACATAATATAAAAGTTGTAAAGTAAATGTTGCTCTACACTTTAATAGAAGCGGACATTGTTATTCTCTTTTTCCATCCTATGCACATGTCTGAGTTATGGAATAAGTAATTCAAATCCCCCGTACATTTCTATGGAAATAAAAGAAATCAACTCAGGAGAAAATGATTTACTTTCACTTTTACAAATATTGTTTTTTTTTACAATGAGTTCACTTATCAAGGACCTATAATGCGATGATTTAATAGGTTGTCATTTGTGCTTCTTTTGTAATAACAATATACAAGTATACTGTTGTTATCATTATTCTTTTATTAATAAAAATAATCACTGTTTTTGCTTGATAATTATTTTGGATCCTCTTGACATGTTCGACACTTTTTTTACATTTAATTCATATGAATGTAAATATAACGTTATGTGATTAATGACTTTCATCTAATTAACTACATATTTGCATATTGTCTTTTGTTTCCTCTTTTGATGGAACATTAATAATCTGTTAAACTGCTTCAATTTTTTTTTTTATCATTTAACTTGTTTTGTAATTTATTCGGGAACAATACATTTAAATGATTTAATATGCGTTATTGTACTTTGAAACAAACTTAAGACATAAATAAGTGGTATCATTAATATAATTTGTAATAACGTTACACTGGTATATATCTAACACAATATACTTTGTTGTAATACAACTTCTATACAAAGGTTAACTTTGTATTTGGAATAATAGAACATAATAAAACAACAACGTTTTTATAATTGTTTTAAGTAAGTTTTCTGATGTTGATATCTTTACATCAACATAGCATATGAAACTCATTTAAGGTGATATGATATGCTACATCAATTCAATACACACAAAAAGGTAGCTTGTACATGTTTTATATAATTATTTACTTAGTTATAGAAATTGAACGCTGTTAATACTTTTACTGATTGTATGAACATTTTTATACTGAACATTATATGTTATGAATTATCACAAAATATTATCAGTTATATATCATTATTCCTCTAATATATATCACCCAATAACACATTATAATACATTCAAATCAAAAATGGTTTTAATAACATGTTGACAGTGCAAATCATGTGATATTTCGTTATTCATTATGTCTAAAGCAACAGACACTAATATAGAATTATATTGTTACAGTAATAGACAACACAAAAGAAATAGGTTTTTAAATTAATTGCATTAACATAATAAATAAAATTACATGTGTTAACCTCTGCATCCCAAGGTTAGTATGATAATGACAGTGATGTTCTCAATATTTTAAGAATGGTAATAAGGGTATCGTTACCAATGTTCATATTTTTCATATTATTTTTTGTTGTTTATTTTGTCGCTTGTTGTTGCTACAATAAATGTCTCATCTATGAAGTAATGATATGCTAAAATGTTCGTACATAGTGACTGATGTTTAAAAAGTACTTTTACCATCTACTGTCCATCTGACTCCTTTCATCATTACATTTGCGTGCATATAATCACTAACTAAGATAGTTATTGGTGTAAGCAATTGAAAAATCGCTATAAAACTTTAAAATAGTTTACTTTGTCAGTATTTGGGACGGTAGCGTATATCTGCCATTTCCTGCTTTCAATATGTACTTCAAAATATCTGTTTAGCTAGTGTTTTTTTTTACCGTAGATTTCTTTTAATGCATTATATTTGCTGTGCCTAATGTAATGTAACATATCTGTTTCCAAATAAAAAGAAAGGAAGATCCTTGAAGAGACATGATAAAGCAAGAAACTATTTTACGACACAGACCGATTAATTTTAGCTATATATTTTACTCTTAAATCACGAACAGTAAGTAATGAAGGGCTTTTAAAACTTACAACGAAATAATCGCGCATTATCATTTATATTTAAATATAGGGGATTTATATTGCAGTCGTTATATCACTAGCACAATTGAAGTATAAAAGGGTGCTTCTCATTCGGTTTTATTTCGAACAATTATACTATATGAAGCTGCTGCTATTTTGTTTAGACAAACTGACAATCAAACAGTGTTGCTCATTACGTCTAGTTATAACGATCACGATACAGCATATCATGATAATTATTTATTATAATAATATTGCTTATTTATTATGATAATTAGTGAATGTGCTGATTTCATCATATTCCAATCTTATAGAAGGCTAATAAACTTACAGTATACATTTTGAAACGAGTGGTTATTTTTTTTTTTTTACCATTTATGACGTGTTTAATTAATTGACTATATGAAATTAAATAGTTTCTTTTTCAAATATACGTATAAGCATTTTAAAATGAATAACCAAAGTGTTGCAGTTAACTGCTATAAATGAAATTTTCTACTTAAAGATATTTAACGATAAATACCCTATACAGTGATGGAAATATCAGTCAAGTGTTGATTTAAATTCTGTCGATGTATTAATAATGTATCTAGTCTTACACTGTTATGCATATGTTGATTTATTACTTGATGTCATGTTTGATTATATCCTTACTAATACATTTAAGTTTTTATATTGTTTTATATTTTTTATCACCGATTACTTGACAATTCATTTCTATCCAATATATAATAGAAGATAAACATCATAAAGATAAATTCAGTGTTACTTACTTACACTTTTTATCATTCTTATTTATATTTTTCAGCTACTTGGGGTGAGTGCATTATCTTATTATGTATTTCTAACATTGTTTAATTAAGTTAAAAAAGGATAAATATTCCTTTTAAATTGTATACTCTAAAATATCTACGTGATTTATAAATGTATATGAACGTCGTAATTTAACAATTTTATCAATTATTAGTTTACTTAAACAGTTTTTTATAAGACCATTTACTTTGTTCAACATAAAACAAATGGATAAGGTTTCTTCCAGTATTGTTTGTTTTGAGCTCGACTTAAAAGTTATAAAAATATGCCCCATTGTGATGTCCTAAAAATATGATTAACGACATATAGCATTTTGTGTTGTGTTGCTATACAAGTAATCAGATATAATTTCTTATCGTGATATCCTTTTTATTCTACCATAATACTTACAATTATTTATTCTACCATTCTATTTACAATCAAATGGCATATACTATAATTTTTAATTTGAGCGTGTTGGAACAACATGATCCAACTAAGTAGCTTTCTTTCAATTTTGTTAGTTAATGTACTGTTTCACTTAGAAATAATGTGCTGGAAAAGATAGAGAATGTGTGTATGAATGCTACCAACGTGTGAAAGACATATAACTAACATCGGATTAAAACTGTAATCACGAGCTAATATTTTGTTTTATACTTATTTTATACATGTAACTTAACCTGGATAACTATGAGCGGTATAAAATTCATAAAACTTTGTGTTATTGTTACAAAATTTTATCAGATACAACGATTAATATACAAATCTGCTTATTGGTCGGCTCGGACTTGAAAGAAACATGATTTTCCAGCTTGTTTGTTGTTTAATATTTCAACCAGCTGTGACCGGAAATAAAAAATAATGTAATTTTATCACAAGGCATGTATATGTGTCTTAAGACGGTGATGTCTGTTTTGAAATTGTTTATCAATAACTTGATTTGTTGATATGACATTGAAAGTCTTGTCAAATAGATCGTGTTTTTACCAGAATCATCTAGTTTACATTGTAAATAATTAATGTTCATCTATACCACATTGACAAATTAAGAATTATGTGATAAGCAATTCAACATACACACTGACATTTCACTTTTTTCAACGTTATCTTATTTGATAAAGGTATAAAAGTGCAACTTTAGCAGATTGGGTATTTCGTCATTAATGTCGAATTAATCATATATATTTTATGGTTCAAATGAATGACCAAAAAGTCTAGAGCGAGATACATGAATTTTTTATTGTATTACTTTTTGACAATATGCAAATATGATGAAAATGCACATTAGTTGGTCCTTGTGCTAAGTATGATTGATAACAGTTCTAATTAATCCAAGTACGTAAATGTATATCAACCATGATGAAATGTATATTCACTATGGTGACAAAATTATCATCTAAAAAGCTTAGACATATTCAGTTGGCCAGAGGGTTTAACTTAAGCGGGCTTCAATTAGATTTTAGTAGGTAATAAATTATGTAACAAAACAACAAATCACTGTTTATTCTACCACTTTACCCACAAATTAACGTTCTCTTTAACATTTAGTTTTACGGCTGGATCAGTCTTAATAATTTAATCGAAAATTAAACCTCCAATCGCTTTTACAAAGCGATTCTTGAAACGGTTTTGTATGTTAATTTATTTTTATGCATTGCCAGTCATACAATATTTCAAGGAAATAGGCAAATATCCTATAAAAACAATCATATATACAGTCAACAACTATCATATTTGAAAAAAACAACAACATTCAAATAATAATAAAATAACAGTCTCGTATTTGCAGTGAACAACAGTCATATCTGCAATGAATTGCAGTCATATCTGCAATGCACAATATTTGCATATGCCAGAAAAACAGTCATACTAAATCAGACAACCAATATTGTTTTGTAAGAATAAAATTGAATACAACTGAATTGTATAACGTATTTGACAATTATAATAAACATGTGCAATACTTAAATGTACATAAAAAATATATCTTGAAACTATTTTTATCAGTAGCCATTATAACTAACCATTCTAAATCATTTGATATGGACATAAAAAAGCAACAAAAACAACAACAACAAAAACAAAAACAAAAAAAACGACAGCAAAAAAAACAACAAAAAAACAAAACAAACAAACATGGCATTGTATTTCATAATGATCATAATAATAATAATAACGATAATAATAATAATAATAATAATAATAATAAAATAATAATAATTAGAGTCTATAATAATAATACTAATAATAGAATGAATAAAAATATCTGTGAAATTTTGATCGGAGATATCTTGAATATATTTGGGTGACATACTATTTAATGTTTTATATTCTTCAATATCGAATTAAAAAGGCATCTCTTTTTAAAAGGCAATAGTGTATACGTCTTCAGATGATCAAAAATACCCTTTACATAGCCAATAATGATTATATTATTTATATCAATTGAATCATTTGAATTATTATTTGTTTATCATTGCCCTTGATTTAGCGCATATTCTAAACAACGTTTGCATGATTTAATTTACTTACTTCTTCAAATTGACATTTGTTACATCAGCACCTTATGTTTTGCAATACAAAAATAATAAAAAAACAACAACTAATTAATTTATTTTGATGTCCGCTGACAAAAAGTTTTATAAATACAATTAAACGAGATAAGGCAAATTATGTTCTTGTGACCAGTGTGCAAGTTATTTACCTAGATACATTGTATTCAAAATTGATGTTTCTTTGATAAATGATATTTTATGTTGCTCACATTTTTTAACTTCAAGTTTTTGACAACAGCTATGTTTTAGTTTCAGGCTGTGTTTATGATCTTACACTACATTTATTGTTTGTTGTACATATGAGTTTTGTAATGATGTTTTAATTGTTTCTTTTCATTTTGACCATCACTATTATATTTTAAAAACTACATTCTTATTCGTGTCCTGTATACTGAAATTATATGTTTAAAAAATGTACAACTTTTTTAATTTGAGTTCGAAAACATTGTTATAATTTTATGTAGCGTCAATCTTGAAAGCATGAATTCAAAGCCACCCATATAACAACACATACATGGTCAGCAATAATAATCATCCTCTACATTTCATTACTTTCTTCACTGCTTTACAATATATACTCCATAATGTTTAAGCTAACTTAACGGTCAATGATACTTTAAAGGTATTGTAAGTAATATAATTTGTCAAAATTCGTTTGCACATTAAAGCTGAGGATGCAACAGGTTATACAAAGAGTCAAACTGGTGAGGAATGAAAAACTCCCTGGTTATAAGAAACTGGTGCTATATATTGTATTCAATACTTCAGTTTGTTGACGTACATATAAAGAAATTAAATGCTGAAAATGCTATCGATTTTAGAACTTATTATCAATGTATTTTAGCGAGCATCAGAAACGAGATATACTCGTTCCTTGCAATTACAGATGGTTTCTTAAAATATAACAAAGACTTTCATTTTTAAAATATCAATGTGTAAAAGAAAGGGCCTCAAAACACAAGGCTATCTGATTTGTACGAGGGGCGTAGCCCCCGAGTATTGATCAGATTGCCGAGTGTCTTGATGTTCTTTCTCTTTTGTATCATAGTCAAACATAAAAACACGTTCCCTGTGGTCATTATATGTAATTCCAGGAAAAAGTAACTATTGAGTGAGCATCTGATATTTCTATTTTTGTCCCTTTCTCTGCCGTCACAATAAGTAAACCCCAGCAAAAATGAGTCAATCAATGGACACGCTCTGGAGTGCGGGTAACTAATACCTGCACTCCAGTTAATGCACTGTGCATATGTATACGATTTAACTCTGACATTTTTTCAACAGAAAGGTCCCCAAACTATGATACAAATAAGTCATCATATTTCATTATTATGAATGAATATTATTCGAATATTGAATACCAAAACACAACTCAACTAATAATATTTAATGTGAAAAAGAAACAAAGGCCTGAGATTATATTGAAGCCCGATCCTGATAATGTGTAAATGGTACACATAATGTTGTCCTTTATGCTGTTTTTAAACCAAAAAGCAGGGGGTTCTAAGTTCATTATTATAGCAGATATGTGAAACACAAGTTACGTGTTAAGCAATAAGGATAAAATGTTTGAAATATACTTCGAAACGTAGCAGACAACTACATCTACATTCCCATTATGCTCAATTTTTATACAAGTGGAAAAAGTTTTGTATTTTTGTAATGATGCGTCAAATTATGTAATTACTACCATAACATTACCATTCGGAAAGTAAATATTGATACATTTTAAAATTATAAATAAATGGTCATTTTTTATATACTCTAAAGTATTTGTTTCATCAAAAATACCAAACAAATATATCCACACATTATATCTATAAACATAATTACTCGAAAGAAGTTCCTTTTTAATTGCACTTTGATTTTAATTAACATACATTAATTATAAATACTATTTTTGCACTATTTATGGGATTTTTAAGATGACATTTAGAAAGGTTGTTAAGGGTTACTTCAATTTGTCACTGTTTTTCATAAATGTTTTGTCGTGGCCAAATTAGAAAAAAAAATCTTTAGGTATTTGAAACCAATAGCAAAGTTATCAATACTATAAAATAGTCTAAGCATATTGTAACTTTTATTGTTTAGAAAAAAGAAAAGCAGTTCAAGCTATTTATGAAGATAATTTTACACATGCCATTCAATTCTTGAACATGTGTTGTTCTTTATTGTTATCAATGCTTGACCTTTAAGCAATTAAAATGTTTACAAACAAAATGGAAATCATAATTATCAAAAGTAAATAATAGCATTAAATTTTACTTATTCTAATTATATTCAATCACTTCAGCCTTTTTATTAAATTGTTTATAAATAATTATGTCTTTCTATTATATTTATCTAATCTTTTTGCTAATAACAATAGTAACTGTACTAGATACAATTTCTGTGTCATTTTCATCTGAACTGAATATACGATATACATACATTGCAATTTACATGTATAATTAATAAATTACATGCCAGATATTGATTAATATAAAACACAACAAAAAACAATGAATTTAGCTTTCAAATTAATAAACAAATACTTATATATCTTTAAAACTTTTATTCGGATGTTGCCCGAATCATTTATGAGATACACAAGTTGACATAATACCTGGTATAAGGCTTAATACATATAATTGTGAGTTAAGAATTGAACTTAGCGGGTATGATAGAAAGCTCACATCTGTACACAAGTCTAGTCCTAAAAGTTATTAAATACAAACACACGGATGCTAAAATGAATGTCTTAAAAATTCTGGGATGTATTAAATGCGAGACGGATTTTCTCCTTTTAAAGTAAATATGCATCGTCGGAACAAGCTGCCAATGGTTTTACTTCTTAGAATCACATTTACAAACATTAATGCGGCTTCATCATTCATACACATTCGAATTGCACGTCACTGCATTAGTTATGCCATACAATGTTAATTCCAATTAATTCGCTTTTTATTATTGTGACAGTACTTTAATGTTAAGACTGGTGAAATAATAGTTATGTTATACAGCTGTATACTGATTAATGGTCAGTGACTTTAATTTAAGGAAACAAGATTTATAAATCACATAGTAAAAGGAACAGAACAGGCATTACACTCATGAAATAACATTGTAACACACAATACTAGCTTTTCATATTTGTACTAGAATTTTTCTAATAGATTTTCTTTTATCTTTCAGATGGCGTCTAATATTTACAAACAACCGGAAAGTGGTAAGAACCTTTAAAAAATTAATCCAATGTTACATTGAATTGAACTGATATAATCAACATTATAAACACATACATATTGTTAAAGTATAACCAAATTCTTTACAACAAAGGTATCACCCTTTTTCATAATTAATGACATAAATATACATTTTTGATTATACAATTTAAATACATGTATACAAACAGTGAAAGTATGCAGTAAAATTTAGTGCATAAAATTAGCAATTAAAGTCACACGGCAAATGTTAAGGCGTTTTTACTAGTAATTTGGAATAATCGTATTACAAGGTACTCTTCAAATTGTATAGACACAGTATCAACGTTTTATGAAGGCAAATATAACAAGTTTTTATGGTGCCAAGTATCGGACGTTCGTTTTGAAGATAATTATGTGTATATGATCACAATTACATTTAACAAGAAATTTTAATATTATCAATTAAACACGGATAATTATGTAAAATAAGATTTATTGGCGACGCCGGTGAGCGGCGTCATCTCTTATGAAATGTTTTTTATTTTTGCCTATGGAAGAAGCTGTTATTATTAGCAGTTAATGTCATGTTGTGTTAATTAGTTTTATTTTGATTCGTAAAAATCAAGTTAACAAATATATTGTTATATTTGTATCTAATAACTTTATGTAAAAAAAAATGTGCATTGTGATATTTTTTTTGCAAAATTGCAGACTCAGTTTAACAGCTTGTCCCTTAGCTTTATTGGCAGTACTAAAACCCGGTTTTCGAATATCGTTGTGGGCTACATTGATGCTGTATTCTTTTTCATTCATTTATATAATTTCAAAATTTTCTTACAAGAAGAACGTTCACCTGCAAATGAGTATAAGGATAGGTAATTGAACTTTTGTAAACGATTATCCTATTGATTTTATCCATATTACGTTTATCTATTGCACATAATGATTGTTTTTACAAAGTGTACGAGTATCCGGATGTTGAAAGCTATCTGATTTTCTGCAATTACTGCTGTCACATGGCCATCTAACTTTTTATGAATACTTTAATATTACTTTGCATGGCTTAATAAAACTGAGCCTGCATCATTTCATAATTTTTCTGTTTAGGGTGTTCTTTTGGGTTTCAGGTTTCCTCTAGTTTAAGGGGAAGTAACTAATGTTTACTAAATTATTTGTTCTTTTCTGTCTATCTTAGGTATTAATGACTATTTTTGTTGTATAAAATTTACCAGTTGTAAGGTCATCAAAAGCTTAGAGGCCCTGAGAAGTGAATATTGATATATTTTTTTTGCTGGCGTTATATACCTTAGACTGGATTTTTCTAGTTTGTTCAGTCAGTATACATACCTACAGGTATTCTGCAACAGGAATCGTCTAATCACTATGTGTTTGTATATAAATTGTTAATAAAATAATCTTTGGTAAAAATGAAAGGTAGACATTTGGAAAATTAAAGCTATGCATACAGGTGTTCATGTCCATATATTATTTGTGTTATGTGCATACATGTATATCTTAGTATATTGATATGATGAGACTTATAATAGTTATGTATTTAAATAGTTACAGTTATGACATTATTATTAAAGGGATGCGCTTTCATTTAAAGTTATAAATGATAATACATGTAGTCCTAAGACTTGGATCAAGCAATATAATTAATAAAGTCTCAAAAAATCATATTCTGAAAAGTTATTCTAAATGTTTTGCTTACATGTGCATACTGTAGTTTGAAAAGGACAGCTTCTGTCTTATTTATTGTAACGGAGGGACATCTGTCTTAGGTCTCTAGCAGAGTCAACCTGACAACAGACTTTTCATAGAGTAGATTGTTACTTGCCCTTGAATAAATTTTTGCACTTAATTTTATAATGGGTGCCACATGAAAATCATCAAAGTACAAAAAGTAACCGGGCGCCAGATGAAAACATGAAAATACAATCTACCACAAAGTGGTTCCTTTGTTGCATTTTCATGTTTTCGCCCGGTGCCCCTGGTGCAAAATACAAATCAGCCTTCATAAAATTTCTTATCATAGAAAAAAAAAGGTTAGTTTTTTGTTGAGTTCACTTTCAAATTGACCTGTTATAAATAATGGCACAACTAATAACTGTCTAAGCCCTTTTAATAAAATAATTATACAATATAATAATTGTAATTTTGATTAAGACTATGAGTATATAATTTTTTTCCTTATTTGTTTAATAAAGAATTAGTCTACCTGTTAATTTAAGAAATAATTAATCTACCTGTTAATCTCAAAATCTAATAGTATCTGTCACGGTTTAGAACTGTTCACTATTTAGGGGAGAAAATGTATGAGGGGCCAGATAGGTCAATCGCTACAGCCGTGGTACATTATTCTGTGGGTCATAGGTTCGAGTTCTGGTCAAGCTGAGAGTTTTGAGAGTTTTTCTCATCTTGTGACTGCATATAACCCGGAGTTTAATTCACTACGCTCTGTAAACATCAGGAAATTCAAGGACACAAATCAATATAGTGGAGAAATACGTTGTGGTTAAGAACTGTTGCATTACTAAAGAGAAAATGTGTAGCCGGCCGGATAGCTAAGTTGGTTTTCTGACAGTCATGGATTTGAGTCATGGTCAGGCTATTTCAGTCAGGGTTTAGAAGTGGTTTTCCAACTGACACATGTTTGATTCATTTAACAGATTGTATTAAATTTGAAATGGACAAAAGCAGTATTGCATGATACTTTTAGATCTACAAAAGGCATTTGGTACAGTTGATCACACTATATTGCACATGAAGAAATGCTTCTTCTTTTTCTTCTTCAATCTGCCATAGGTAATGACATTCTTACATGATTTAAGTCTTATCTCTGATAGACAGCAGCTGGTGAATGTGGCTGGTACTCATTCTACTACTGCTCCGAGTACCTATGGTGTCCCCTTGAGGTTCATTTTAGGTCCTCTTTTATGTCCAATATATGTCAATGACATGTCTGCAACCCTAAGCTATAAGCTTTTATTATATGCTGATGACTCAGGTATCCTTGTATCTGGTAAAATAAATCTGAAGAAATTCTCTCTTATGGCATGAGTCTTATAAGATTGGTTAATTGACTATAAATTGTCTTTGCATCATGGCAAGACAGAGTCTATAATTCTCTTTGGTTTAAGTTTCAACTTAAACTGGGCCTAGCCCCAGGTCACATGTAATGGCAATGCTATAAAGGATATATGTTTTGTTAAGTATTTAGGTGCAAAACTTGATCAAATTTTTATTGCGTCGCCTTTGATGCTATGCATCAATGCTTTTCTTGTAAAGCTATAAAATCCATTTACGATAACTCAATATAATGGATTTGCTATATGAATTGTTTCTTCGTCAAAATACTAAATAAATTTAATACAATATAATGTTGTCTGCGTTCCTCTAAATAATCTAAAATGACAGAGAACTGTCATAATTAAAACAATAAACATGTTGATGCTGAAGACATGTATAGGTATGTAAAATGAATATAAAGATCGAGTAAGGACTTTTTTTATTTCTTGGTAATCTTGCTGATATTGTTTCTCCATTTCAGGTCGTATGATATGGTGAATCATAAATATTGGTTCTCTTGTACTTGTTGAAGGATGTGATTTTTCGTTATTGTTCATAAACATGTTATATTGTTGTTGTTGTTTTTTTGTTTAATTCTGATTTTCTTGTAATTGTGATGTGTGTTTGTTTTCAGATTCATGGTAAATGGATGAATGACAAGAAATATCACTTTGCTGTAGGCATGGAGGGTCCAGGAGGAGAAATTAGGGTGACGAACGTCCCTTAAATGTAGAAAAACAAATGTTTCAGAGTTTGTTTTTCTATTTCTAAAGTAAAGTCCACTTGATTGATGTTGAAACGAAAAGTAGTATCAGTAAAACAAAACTCAATCTAACATTAAGTCTAACTATGATAAACTGTTAAATGAAATTTCATTGACTAATCCTTATTAACCTTATTTACTTCGAAAATACAACAAATGTAAACAAGATTTTTCCTTTTTAACTGAATGACCTATATTTCATCCCAGATGGACTATATATAAACAATAGCTAGAAATTCTTTAAACAAATTTTTCAACATATTTACATGGCATTTTGAAAATTGACCTTGTAATTGACCCCAAATGAACAATAAATTTGAGGTAAAAAGTATCAAAACAAGAAAACTTTTCTGACCATTTTCACAGATATTTGGGCTGAAAATGTTTAACAAGGTTTTTCAATATTTGAGCTATGTGATCTAGTTTTTTAATCTGTAAGAATCATATTCGAGTTTAACCTAGAAATCATCTCAGCAACATTTCTGACAAAAGTCAAAGTAATTTGAGTTTAATTTTTTTATTTTAAGAGTTTGAATTGGGTTTTTGTTTCATATTTGAGCTGTGTGATTTAGTTTTTGATACCAGATGACGCATATTAAAACCTGACTTTAAAATAATGGAAAAATCGTATCTGACAAATTTTCAAAAGATTTAGACATAAAATGTTACATATAGAGAGTTAACAAGTTTGTTTTATATCTATTCTGGCAGTAAGGCCTTGTTTTTAACACCCCCCAGATGACCCTTATTCATTATTGAGCTTGACATTATCAAAACAACTTTTCTGACAAATTGTTTGGATAGATGGGCTGAAAAATGTTACCACTAAGTTTTGATAAGTTTTTTTTCTATTTTTGAGTCATTCGAGGTAAAAAAAATCTTAAAACAAAGAGAACCCTTGGAAGCATTAATCGCAAAATATACATGAAAATTGCAGACTCGGTTTGATTGAGTCTGTACATGAGGGATAAAAAAGTTGAAACATTCCTCACTTCCCTAGCACCGACTTGAGAGGTACTCAATTCTCAACTCTGATAGTGCTGGCATCAATGATCCCGAAAGACCAGAAAAATAAAACAACACCGAAGTCATATATAACCTCGACCCGGAAATTACATACAGCAAACATTCTGACAAAGGTTTGTGAGAATTGAGGGGAAAATATGACCACCAAAGCGTAAACAAACCAATTGTAGACGTTAGAGACAACAAACGATAGACGATTGACATTCTATTATAAATTTTAATATCGCTGCAAGTATATTTCCAACGCTTGAGCTCAAGTACTTCAGTTCCTAGTCGGGTTTTGTAATTAGTAATAAGTTTGTTTTTAATGTTGAAAAGTAAGGTTAATCTTTTATACTTGAAGTATGTCAATACGTTTAAGTCACACCAACACTTAATGGTCAAGTGGCATCTTTCCCTCCTTGCATTATGTTACGAACTCGAGTTTAATAACTGACCATCCAAAACCAGCTGGAAAGCTTAATCGCGTACTAGTTACCTTCCAGGAGTTGTAATTTGCAACATTTGTGAAGTCCGGTGCTTTAACTGTTTCACCATGGAGGCCCAGGAACATCGCGACAAGGCGGGATATACGAGCAAGACAAGTACTCGGTCAGCACACTCGACGTTTCTCAGTGTTGGGCTGTATACGAAAGCAAAGTATCAACGGGGGCATTATTCAGCAAGAGCGCGTAGTAGACTGATTTTTTCCATGATAGTAAACATTTTTTCCACACGTTTTTGACAACAAGAGTTCCATGATAACCCTACTATTGCTCATATTGCTCACCTAAATATATATACTCTTAAAGACAAGGAAGAGTCATATTGTAAAATATAAGCGAAAATAGATATAAAATATCAATCTCAAACTGTTATTAAAAACTTTGTATTTGTATTTGAAAAAAAATACACGTGTTAAAACATTATTGGCTTTTGGGAAACAATAGTTACTAAATTAGTCACTGGTTGCTTTACGATATCAATGGTTCCCTTGGCAGTTACTGAACACTATGAAATCCAATAGTGGTTCACTCATAGCTTAGAAAAGTAAATGTTTGCTATAGAAATCACTGGTTTCTATGTAAAAAAGCCAATGTTTTTTTTATGTAAGTCACTGATTGCAATCGATATGTACAATTTGTTATGAAAAGTCAATGGCCGCTATAAGGTCACTGGGTGATACAGAAGTCAATGGTTGCTATGGAAAGCGATCCGTTCCTATGGAAAGTCAATTATTCTTATGGAAACCACATGGTTCATATGAAAAGTCAATGGTTGCTTGGGAAAGTCAATGGTTGCTTTATAGTCACTTATTGCTATTTGAATTTACCGTTTGCTATGGAATCAATGATTGCTGTAGAAAGTCATCGGTTGTTGTGGTGGAAGTCAATGTCTGCTATGGAAGTCAATGGTTGCAATAGAAGTCACTGATTGCTTGTGTATGGAAATGGTTGCTATTTCAAGTAACTGTGTACTAAAGAGGTCTAAATTTGCAATTTAAAGTCACTAGTTACAATGTGAGTCACTGGTTCCTGTTGGAAGGCAATTTTTGTAAAGATAGTCTATATTATATTGGTTACTGGTTATTATGGAACGGTAATGGATGCAATGGAAAGTCAATGGTTTCTTTGAGGTAACGCACTGCTTGTTATTAGAAGTCACTGGTTGCTATGGAAAGTCACTGGTTACTATAGAAGTCATTGGTTTCTATGGAAAGTCATTGTCTGCCATGTGAAGTCAGTGGTTGCCATGGAAGTCAAGTGTTGTTATGGAAAGTCACAGACTGCTTAAATGGTTCATGGCTGCAATGGAAAGATAATTATTCCTATGTAAGTCACTGATCATGAGAAGTCAAATGTTACTATGGCAAGTCACTTGTTGTTATAAAAAGTCACTGCTTGTCATGCAAAGTGAATGGTTGCTACAAACATGCACTGGTTGTTATAAAAAGTCACTGGTTGCTATGTTGCTAGGTTGCAATGTATTAATATTATTTATTTTGAACATATTAGAAATTATTTGTTTTTTTTTTTAATTTATAAATTAAAATGTTAAGCACGTATCTATTTACAAACATTCCTTGTATCTGTAATGATGGTGATTATCTCTCCGTCAAGGTCTGAGGACCTGACCTACAATGTCCGCGATTCAAGCCCTAGTTCGGGTATACGAGTCCGCTTCGTATACTTCCGGGATATTAAAAATAAATTTCTAAAAATAGACGGATGATCACATTCTAAAAATAGAACGATGATGGCATTCTTAAAATATAATTCAATATGGCGTCGCGCATGCGCAATCGTGACGCCAAAGAGACCCCTATACTACTCCGGTCAGTAAGAAACCTTAGACAAAATATTGGTACCGCTGTTTTTGAAAAACTGTTATGCTACTAATGAGTAAATTGACCCTATAAATTTTTTTTGTTCATATAATTTTTTTTATACTTTTCATGGTTTTATTAAATAGTATTATTCAATGTATAAATGTAAAATGAAAATGACAATTTTAAACTGTCAAAATATCATTATATCTTACAAATTAAAAGAAAGGTTATATGTACTAAAGAGTATGATAATGATATGATTGTTTAATTTTGAAATTGAAGTAGCGAAACAAAAAAAATTATATATGTGACACAATAAAATTTAAAATAATTGTTCGGGTATGTGTGGAATTTAGTTTATATAATACAATAATTTGTTCATGAATTGTTAAAATTGATTGAGAAAACTGCATGCGCTAGCGTAACTTTTCGTAACTATTCTAATAGTTTCGTATTAGGCGTACCTATTTGATTATTTATCTGATTTTGTTTTAACATTTAATAGAAATATTCAGGTTAGATAGTTTCACCCATTTTTTTTATTGTATTTACGCATTACATTTGCATTTTAGGACTGTTTTTATAAACGAAAAATGTCATATATTCTAGATATTCTTGTACATTATAATATATTAGATAGAATGGTAATAAAAAGTTGATTTATTTAAACCTTTTCCGTTTTCAATGCACTGTTTTATAGCCGAGCTAAGCGTTTCGTACCTACTACAAAACATATAAATTTCCATATGTTACAATTTATTGACTTTTTGTATAATAAACTTACTTACTCTATCGGTTCATTTAGTGACTTAATTAATTTTCCAATTACATACCTTTAAATTGACAGAAATTAAAACAATTTCAATCTAAATAACTTCTGCGCCATTGTCTTATACAAGTTGCTTGTCTAAGGAAAACGGTGGACTTAGCAGGCATCTTTGCATGTAACTGATAACGATCGCTGATTGACTTATCTCTGTGATCCCTGCCAGTTTGATTGACAGGCGGCGTAATGACAATAACCAAGGAATGTCAATGGTTCTTATGTAAGTTAATTGTTGCTATGATAATTAGTGGTTGCTATAGGAAGTCACTTATAGTCTGAGTTAATGGTTGCTATGGAAATCCACTGACTGCGACGGAAAGCTATTAAAAGTAAGTGGTTGTTATTGAAGACAATACTTGCTATGGAGAGTTATTTCTTGCACTAGTGGTTACTGGTTGCTTTTCAAAGTCTATGGTTGCTATGGAAAATCAGTGGTTGCAATTTGGTAACTGGTTGTTATAAGAAGCCACTGGTTGATATGAAAGTCAATGTAATCTATAAAATATATCACTGCTGAGGGTGATAAGGCAATGGTTGATATGGAAAGACAGTGGTCTATGTTTGTCAATGTATTCTATGGGAAGTATTCTGTTGCTATGAAAATCAATGGTTGCTTGACAAAGTTAATGGTTCCTATGAAAGTCATTGGTTCCTTTGGTAGTCACTGTTTGCTAGGTAATTTATTGGTTGTTATGTTGTTAATTACTTTTGTTTCTTTTTTGTTTGATATATATGAATAAGTTTTGCAAGGGAGGCCACTGAGACCATTATATTCATCATGCTAAAATTTTAAATGTTGATTATGTTGCCAAAATGATAAAAAAAAATAGTTTACCGAACTGATCTTGTATGCATATCGGGCTATACTTTTAGGAATCATGTTGTTTAAACAAATGAAAAAAAATACCATGGTATAAAAAAGATAACCTAGTTGTGTACTACAATTACAAAACTATTTATAAATATGCACAAGTAGGAACCATATTTTTTCCTGACAGAAAAAGAACAACAAACAAAGTTACAAACCAAAATAACACCGTTTACCTTGAAACTATAAAACTATTTCCAAACATGCATGAAAAGGAATTTGAATAAAATACAAATGGAATAAATCTAAGTTAAATATTTATAAAGAAAGTCTTCAGTCTGAAACTTTTGTTGAATCTATTAACAGGCTTGTAACGGAGTTAGAAAATAATGATACTTCTTCTTGTATAGATAGTAGTCTTAACTCTTTCTCTCAGGTCATGCATACTGTTTGTTCACCTTTATTTGGCAGAAACGTTTTGAAACGAAAAAAGCAGACAAATGAAAATGCATGGTATGACGTAGAATGTAAAACTGCAAAAAATGATTTTTATGTCTGTCAAAACAGATTTAAATATAATGAATCTGATGAAAATTTAATAAATTTGTGTGAGGCTAGGCAAAAATATAAAAAACTTATTAGAAGCAAAAAATATTCATCTCGAAGAGAAAACACTGATAAACTGTTAAATGCAAGAGTTAAAAATGCAAGGCTATATTGGCAAATGCTGAAAGATACCGTTTGTAACAATGACCCTAAACAACCTAAATTAGATACTTTTGTTGACTATTTTAAAGCTATAAATAATCCTGAAGATGTTTTTTACCAAGCTGATGAAGATGTTTTACGTTTCAATGAGAATTTCTTGAATGATAATATACAAGATATTTTTGATGAATTGAACATAGATATAACTGTTGATGAAATATATAGAGCTATTAAACAATTGAAGGGCAATAAAGCGGCTGGACCTGATTTGTATGTGAACGAATTATTTATTCATGGAGTTGATGATCTGTTACCATATTTGCATAAATTGTTCAATGCTTGTTTGAAATTAGGACATTTTCCGAATGTATGGAGTGAAGGTTATATAGTACCAATACATAAAGGGGGTGATGTTGATCAACCATCGAACTATAGAGGTGTTACATTGTTAAGTTCTCTCGGAAAATTATTTACTAGAATATTGAATACTAGATTAGATGACTGGGCTGAATCCTATGGTGTTTATGTAGAGGCCCAGGCAGGTTTTCGAAAAAATATGGGTACTGTTGATAATGTTTTTATTTTAAATGCTCTTATTTCACATTGTTTGAACAAAAATGAAAAGCTATATGTAGCTTTTGTTGATTTTAAAAAAGCTTTTGATTTCGTAGTTAGAGATGTACTTTGGTACAAATTAATAAAATACGGAGTGACTGGTAATATTCTCAAAGTTATACAGAGCATGTATGAAGGCATTTCCTCAAGAGTTAAACATTTTGATTATATTAGTGAAGCTTTTACTTGTAATTTAGGAGTAAGACAAGGTGAGAGCCTGTCCCCATTTTTATTTAGCATGTATCTGAATGATCTTGAAGATGTGTTTTTAGCTAAAGGAGTCGAGGGCATAGATACTGGTATTTTTAAGATATGTTTATTACTGTATGCGGACGATATAACTATTTTCTCTAAAACGGCTGAAGGTTTACAACATGCCTTGAACATCTTATCTGAATATTGTGATAGATGGAAGCTTACAGTAAATGTTGATAAGACAAAAGTAATGGTATTTAGAAAAAGTGGATTGTTGCCTCGAAATTTAGAATTTTTGTACAAAGACAGTCTTATCGAAATTGTTTCAAAATTTAAATACTTAGGAACATTGTTTACCACAGGAGGGTCATTTAGAGAACACGATGTAATGTTATCAGGACAAGCTTTAAAAAGCAATATACAAAATGAATAAATATGTATATAAATTCACAGATCTTTCTGTAAAACACCATTTAGAACTTTTTGATAAGTTGATTTTACCAATTTTGTGTTATTCCTCAGAAGTCTGGGGTTTTACAAAGGTATACAGGTAGAACGAACATTTTTGCATTTCTGTAAAACGTTAATTGGTGTTAAGATACCTACTCAAAATGATTTTGTATATAGTGAACTGGGCAGATTTAATCTAGAAGTTTACAGATTATGTTCAATAATCAGATATTGGTTGAAATTGTGTATGTCAGAAGACAACAAGTATACTAAACATGCATATTTACTACTAAAAGCAGATTGTGAAAATAATAGTAGGAAAATAAATTGGGTTTCGAACGTAAGATCATTATTGTCTAGATTAGGTTTTAACAATGTATGGCAAAACCAAGGAGTTACGCATGGTAAAATTTTTCTTAAAGTATTTAACCAGAGAGATAGAGACACATGGAAACAGGATTTAAATGCTCGCATCAGTAATTCTTCCAGAGCACTATTTTACCACACTTTTAATGATTTCAGTTTTAGTAGATATTTCGATATAGTTGATATTAAAAAGTATAGAATAGCTATGTCACGTTTAAGAATATCTTCTCATCGTCTAGAAATAGAGGTGGGTAGATGGAGAAAACCCCACAGTGTACCTTTAAATGATAGAGTCTGTGTAGCATGTAATCAGTTAGAGGACGAGTTCCATTTTGTCATTTTATGTCCTATTTATCAGGAACTCCGAACAAGATTTTTAAAGAAATATTACTGGAGGTTTCCTAGCATGTTTAAATTTGTTCAGTTGGTTACAAGCGATAATGTACATGATATTAGAAATTTAGCTATGTTTATATACCATGCCTTCCATATTAGACAACAGTTACAAACAATTCTCGTGTAAAGATACAAAAATGTTTAGTTTAAAGTTTTATATATATGTTTTATGCGAATCGAATATCAAGCCCCATGCAAACGTACATAGAAGATAATTGACACATTGTATTGTACTTCTATGTATGTAATGTACGAATATTAGCTGTCATGTAATTGTATATAGATGTATTATTGATACATTGCAATTCTTTGTGTATTATAATTATGTATAATAGGTTAAGTAATAACACGATGATTATAAAGGCTATAAATTTGTAAGTTTCAAATCATACTCTGGTCTTACTTGTATCAAGTTTGAAGCATTATATGTGTTCAAAGTATAGTTTAGAAATAACATTTGTTTTGTTTTGTTTGTATAATTTCGATATTTTGTGCCATATTTCTATTACAATAAATCAAAACCATATAGCTTAGATTGGTAAATGTAATACAAAGACCAGTGTATAGAAGAGAATTGAAAGTATACTATGTAATAGATGCTGACAATGTCTCTCCCGTGATTGCAAGCCTAATACATACACGAAGTATTTCTTATTATTAAATATTTGAATGTAGAATCTCTCAAAAAGTAAATAACTTGTAAATTAAATATATAATCAATGGTAACCATTATAATAATGAAAGAAAAGAAATAATTGCAGTCACGTCATCTTGCTATGTAATTATTTATTTACTTATGCATACATGTTATTGTATATATTATGAATGCTTGTACATGACTCTTTTGAGAGTTAATTAGCAAAATAAAGATTCTTCTTCTTCTATGTTTTATCAGACTACACTTTTTATTCGTTCGTTTCTTTGGTATACGTAATAGAAAGAGCACCGAAACACGAGGCTATCTGATTTGTACGAGGGGGCGTAGCCCCCGAGTATAAATCAGATTGCCGAGTGTTTTGGTGTTCTTTCTCTTTTGTATCATAGTCAAACATGACAGCACGTTCCCTGTTGTCATAATTTATGAAACCCCAGAAAAAAATAACCAATGAACGAGCATTTGAATATGATATTTCTGCCCCTTTCCCTTTCTCTGCCGTCACAATATGTAAACCCCAGCAAAAATGAACCAATCAACGGGCATTATCTGGAGTGCGGGTAACTGATACCCGCACTCCAGTTACCGCACTGTGCATGTATATGTTTACGATTTAACTCTGACACTTTTTCAACAGAAAGGTCCCCAAACTATGATACAATTGTTATTACAGTTATTCACATTAACGAGTATTTTGTATTTCTTTAAGATTGATCATGTGTAGAATACATTGTTATACCATAGTTCTACTATCATTTGTGCTCGTTAAACTGTATCCTTATAACTGGACCGTCATTCCCCTTTGTGAACAACATTCTTATGACACGCCATTATCGAGCATGCCAGCCCTTAGTTCAACTAATTAAACTTGTCAAAGAGACATCGATATATTTTTGAACAGGCGATATATCTTTAATTGCATTTTTCTACACGGACACTTACCAATTATAAGGTTTGTTGGAGCAATAAAAGAAAGGTCCACTTTACCACATAGATATCTGTTTTTACACAAATTTTCAATAAAGAACTGAAGACGCATAACAAACTAAAATTTTCTCTCAACAGAAATCGGGTTTTAAAATCCGCCAAAGATATAGTTTACAATACAAATAAAAAACGAGACTTACCCACGCGTAAAATGGCTGCCAAGGAATGGTCAACTGTCTTGTATACGTTTTGAAGAGCCGAATAAACTGCTGCCTAGGTGAATGTCTGGTTGTTGCAAGTAAAGTGAAAGCGTTAAGGCACAAGCATTTCAATACGTCCGTACTAGTAGTAATCTTTCGGCTGGACTGGTACGCTTCAGTAAATGTCGTAATGCGCCAAGAATCCGTCAATGTGTCTGATTTATATATAGACAGTCTAGCTCGTAATGGTTTATCATAATGCTTTGAACATTAATCAATTATATCCCGATTAAAAAATATAAAAAATTTAAATAAGCAATGCGCAACGAAAAAACATCAAATTTGAGCATAAACGTAGTATAAAAGACATTAAAGACACAAGACCCGTTACCAAATCTAACCAAAATAAAACTGCACACTTGTGGCTTCGCTTTACTAAATAAAAAGCGGCTGCTTTTGAAACAAGATCACTGTCAAGATCAACCAAAAGAAAAATACTTGACTTTATAAAAAAAATTCTTTAAAACGAATTTCTTTCCTTCTTACTTAAAGTCATTAAATAGATATATTGACCAATTCAGAAATATTTATGACAATGCAATTCAACAGCTCTTACACCGATGCGTTTTGTCAAAATGCAAAAAAAGTTTCCGTTTAGATGAGACAACGTGTATACGTATGATTTAATTTTATCCTTGTTCCACGATGTTAAATCTCTTTTAATTACAAACAATTGCACAATCAATTATTTGTAGACGGAGATTAGAAAACATATTGTATTTCCATATGAAGAAAATATAAATAAATATGTATTGCAAAAAAGCCAGAAATTTAAAATTGGCCAAGAAGTGTAAAGCTGATGTATGTGAATGTTTTTATGTATTTGTCGTTTTATAGGTAACTCGCTAAATCAATCGTGTCATTCCGCAGTAAAGCGGGCGTCTTTTTAAAATACATATTAGACTCGCTGGAATAAGTCTTTTGTATGCGTTCAGGGAATTTAATACAGTTTTGATCGAGATCGGCAGGGTTTTACCATTAGAAATATAAAGTTTATTTGAAAAACCCTAAGATAAATAACAAAATATATAGTATGTAATTAATATATTAATTGTCTTTTGATTTTTTGATGTTTTCTGATTTCCCATGTGTAAAAATGACATATAAAGTAGGCGTAACGGTTTTATAGTAGGAGTTAAATGGGTCAAACCTTCCACGCTTTATTAATTAGGCTAGCCAGCCCCAATTCTCCACACCAAGAACATCGGCTGGCTAAAGTGTTCTAACCGGCAATAGCTTGCACGCTGTTGTGCCACAGCAGCATGCCTGTTCAACGTAGTGGGCTGTTGGTGTAGTAAGATAGTCTAAAAGATAGATTAAGCCTTTGATATCAAATATCGTTATTGTAACTTTGTATATGTTTATTTGATGTTTGGGTGTTTCTAAGTATATACTTGGATGCATATAATTTAATATAATATAATATTATAATATATAAACCATCATTTGTGTCTTGTTTATTTTGTTGTGCCAGTAAGCCATCGAAATATAATATAAATGTTACATTGGCTACGATATTAAAAAAAATAACTATGGATAAATCTAGACTGACTCTGTATTATGAGCAGATTTGACAATGGAAAATTTACCTGTTTTTCCAAAGTCCGATGTTTATTGTGATGAAAATTATCTGGGAGTACAAGATAAATTAGAGTACTAAGCAATCCCCAAATTAGTCAGAAATCAAAGGAATTTAGACAGAGACGTTTGTTACGGAATGCCGTAAGGGCCATCGCCTATGCATGTGTTTATCTGAAACGCGATAGTCGATATTACGATGATGAAAACGCGAAATCACGAAACTACGATGGTGAAAACGCGAAAGTACGATGACGAAATCGCGATAGTACGATGATGAAAACGCGACAATACGATACTACGATGATGAAAATGCGATAAACTTTCGTGTTTTCTCCATCGTACTGTCGCGTTTTCACCATCGTAGTTTCGTGATTTCGCGTTTTCATCATCGTAGTATCGTACTATCGTGTTTTCACCATCGTACTATCGCGTTTTCATCATCGTACTGTCGTGTTTTCATCATCGTGCTATCGCGTTTTCATCATAGTACTATCGCGTTTTCATCATCGTACTTTCGCGTTTTCACCATCGTAGTTTCGTGATTTCGCGTTTTCACCATCGTACTATCGAATATCACGTTTCAGATCAACACAGCAGTGGTTTTTTTTCTTTATATAACTACTACCCTAAAACGGTACCATTCCCAATAGAAAATAGACATTAAAATTCCCAATTTCCAATGTTAAATTCCCAAAATGGCTGTTTAAAATGCCCAAAAGGCCAAGTGAGTTTTCTAAAATCAATTAAATCCAACATATTCATATAAATCACCATTCAGTAGTTCAATTTTGACAGTAGAAGCTGTAAGCTATCTTTGTGTCACATTCATAGGCGATGGCCCTATTGGCATTCCGTAGTTCGCAGTAACGTTCATATCAAAATGTCCCAGAAGCAAGCTCCTCGTCAGGAAGGCGAAATAATCCTCAAGAATAAAGTAGAAAATATCTAGAAATCTAAATAGTGGAGGAAAGTATCCCCATAAATCACGTTGCCCTGCTATCGGAAAGGAATGTAACTGCTGTCATAAAAAGAATCATTTTATATCAGTCTGTAGAAAACGTCAAAACAAAGTGAGTTCAATTGATGATGAACAATCGAATTCTCAAGTTTTATCAGAGGCAAGCACGGCGGATAACATTTCAAATTAGTGCGATGCGTTATTTGGATTTAAGATGTCAGATGAAAACAGTGCCCAAATAAAGGATAAAATAATATGGCTTAGATGTTTATGTGTTCTTCATTCTTGTACGAGTTATCTCTTTCTATAATATTCGAGACTCTTATATCAGTCACATTATATCTGCTGTAGCTTTATTCGTATTCTGTATAAAACAAAAAGAAAGACAAGAGAAAAAACAAACACTTGTTTTTTAGTGTTTCCTTCAATGTGATGCATTGTCCTCTTGAAATTTAGCAGTGTAAGTAATGATTTTATTGGACTCGTACACTTTTACGATATGGGTTTGAATCCCTTTAATAGTAAAACTGAAAAAAATCGCCTTATGACTTTTGACTTAAAATCGAACAACAAACATTTATACAATGTATTGAAGTTTTGGTATTATTTTTTATTTATATTACTGTTATTGTTATAATAATTATTATTATTATTATTATTATTATTATTATCATTCTTTTTATTATTATCATTATTATGTATTTATTTATAATCATTATTATTATTATTATTATTTATTCAAAAGTTTGTAGTATATCCTTTGCAGAGTCTGTTTGACAAATAGCATGCATTTTTCTCTCAGGTACAGTGGAACCAAAATGATGGTAGATGTGGTGTCTGTGGTGACCCTTATAATGCACAAGTAAAGCCAAACGAAGACGTTGACGGCTTATAGGTCGTTAATGGCGTCATCACAGGAAGTTACGTCAAAGGTGGAGTCGTTAATACGGAAGTAGAATTAACGGCTTATCACAAAGGATGGTTTGAGTTTAGGTTGTATACAATTTTAATTTACAGTATTTGACAAATTAGAAACGTATTATTTTTCAAGTACACGGGCCTTAGTTTTCTACATTTCTAACCTTTGCTTTGTTTATATGCTTAACTCTTTAAGGATACATTAGTCGGAGAAAAATAAATTCTACCTACGTCAATCAAGTCATTTTTAAATTAAAAAAAAGTAATGGCGAGTCATGGGCAATCAAGATTTGTTGAAATTCGACACATTTCGTCAATTTCCGTACAAAGTAAAATCAAATAAGCGTCAAAATAACTAAGAATAACAAAGCCATTGCCATTTAAATGCTTATTGTATAAAATTTTGCTGATGTTACGCAGGGCATGGGTTGGGAGACAATCATGAAATTTCTAAATGTGGCAACCTCTTTACATGTCGCACTCGCCGCTAAATGTGTCAACCTTACTTTATATCGCTCTCGCTGCTAAATGTGGCAACCTCACTACATGTCGCACTGGCCGCTAAATGTGGCAACCCTACTACATGTCGCACCTCGCCACTAAATGTCGCAACCTTACTTTATATCGCTCTCGCTGCTAAATGTGGCAACCTCACTACATGTCGCTCTCGCCACTAAATGTGGCATACTCACTACATGTCGCACTCGCCGCTAAATGTGGCAACACCACTACATGTCGCACTCGCCACTAAATATCGCAACCTTACTTTATATCGCTTTCGCCGCTAAATCTGGCAACCTCACTACATGTCGCACTGACCGCTAAATGTGGCAACACCACTACATGTCGCACTCGCTCCTAAATGTGGCAACCTCACTACATGTCGAACTGGCCGCTAAATGTGGCAACCTCACTACATGCCGCACTCGCTGCTAAATGTGGCAACCTCACTACGTGTCGCACTCGCTGCTAAATGTGTCAACCTCACTACATGTCGCACTCGCCGCTAAATGTGGCCTTTAAACTTTCATTTATTTTATTTTCTTAAGATGGGAAGTTTAATAATGCGATAGGTACATCAACGGAACACTATTCAATGATACACGTTAAACGTTATTACAAAATGCCAAAAACAAGAAATACATAAACAGAAAGTGGACCGTAGTTAAGAGAAACAGAAATTAGTCAATATCCTAACCGTAATAATGTGAACTATATTTTGAAAGAAACTGAACTACCTGCTATGTTCATTTGAAGGTAATTTCCAGTTCTGTCTTTATATTATTAAACAGGAAATAGCTGGAATTGCGATTCCGAAGGATGTGGTATTGGTCGTGGCCCTCAGGAAAATTTCGTGAATTGCGCTGATATCCGAATTAATGACGGAGGAACCGGAACTGCTCCGACTGAAAGTAGTTCCAGTGTCAGCCAATCAGCTACTATGACAGCGCTGACGTCATCGATAACCGTAATATCGTCTGCTTCGTCAACTAGGTAAGAAACAAGCGTTTATCTATCCCATGACAATATATACGTAATAAGACGAAATAAATTATTGTTAACAAGGTGATGTAAAAATATAAACCTTAAATTATATTTTCCAAATGGATTTCTATTTTAGAGATTTTATAAGCGTTATGAAAATTTGGCCGCCGTTTGTTTATCAAAATGTAATTATATTTTGCTGATCATTTTTGATAATTTAATTGAAACCAGTTCATATTCCTGTTTAGGCATTAGTTAATTTTGACATTGATTTATTTTCAAAAGTTTAACGGAAGAAGGAACAACAACAACGACACCAACAGCAACAACGGAAGTGGAAACAACGGAATCTCCGACGACAACAACAAACGGTGATGACTTTGAAATATGCTCATCAAGTATGGCATGTTTGGCACTAGAGCCATATTCGAGTATTCCAGGTTTTTTACAGTGGTGCTGTGAAAACTGCGCTCAAGGTCACTGTCCGATGACTCACTGTATATGTATACACATATAATCTTTTCGCTGACATTTCTGTTTATAAGTATTTCACATGTATCTATTTTGTTAAATGCTTTTAAAGCTACATTTATTCCCAGTCTTATTGGTTGAACAACATACAATATGACAATAATAATCCATGTTAGATTTTGTAGTTCATATGTGAAACATGATAAGTACAGGAACTCTTCAAAGTTAAAGCAATAAGACAATAACTTTGCAGTTTGGATAACAGAAAAAAAAAATTGTGTGAAAAAGAATCCATTTTGTATAACCGCTCGAATAAATCGTTTAGAAAGAAGCCATATTGAATTGTTTACATTTACTTATAAAAGGTGGACTAGACAATGTAAATTAGATCGACTAAGTATTCATTTATTCAGACTGAAATGAAGGACAAGAGGTGTTTTCTTTGTCAATATTCTAAAATGCAGCGATGGACCTTTAATAAGGTCTCTAAATTTTCTAACTTAAATTGTTTTCGAGATTAATGTTTCACTTGATGTATGTCAAAACCAAGGCCTTGTGTGAAAACATTCACATCATTCGCTCACTTCTTTTTTCCCCAGTATAATTGTCTTTTTTAATTGCTAAAAAAAATATATATAAAAACGTAAATAATCGGGCTAAGAATAGCACAAATATACGATTTCCAATATATTTCAGAGTAGTATATTTCTTAATTTTCGTTTGTTTATTTTTCTATTTTATGTGACCGAGCTTTAATATATGCAAGACATTCTAATTTTGTTGTTTTTACTGTTTTAGACATCAGTCAAGTTCCTTTAACAAAGTAGGTTGAAAAATGTGATAAATATAGAACATGCAAATTCGGACACGCTCTGTAAATCTTTACGAATATGGTGGCTACCAATGCATTTATAAATCATTGAACGATTTTATATGGAACGCCTGGACTGTCTTATGTTAAGAATGAATGATATACCCGGTTAAATGTCTTTCTGTTGAGTCCGAGATACAAAATGCTGGGTGGAAATCCTAATGTGCTCAGTTATTGAAGTGCTATGTTGTGTGCTGACTGTATTTTATTCAGTCAAGTCAATGTATTGTCGGGTGCATAAGTCGTTATGTTCAGTTCATAAAACAAACAGGCATGTGGTAACACAATTATGTTGAGATAAAAAGATATGCTGTAGGGTGTTACAGTTATTATGTTCGGTTATAATAATATGCTGTTTGGTGCTCTTCTCATCATGTTCAACCATGAAAATAAACAGTTGAGTGGTACTATCATTTTGTTTGGCTGAGGCAGTGTATTATTGGGTGATACTTTCATTATTTTCAGTTCCAATGACATGCTGTTGGGTGCTTTATTCCTTCTGTTCAGTACGTGAATAGACATGTTAATGGTACACTCCTGATCTTAAATGGTATACATTATCTGTGTTGATTATATTTCTTCGTCAAGCAATGTGTTTGTTTGGGTGAAAGGTCGTTTAAATGTTCAGTGAGTTTTTTGGTACATAATTATGTTAAGTTCAGATGAAAACTGTTGATAGTGATACAATCTATGTTGGGATTATTCGATATTTTCGGGCAAAAGATGGGAGCATAATTTCCATAGGTCACTTTCGAGGCTAATGAACACTAAAATTGCAAAAATTAATTTTCTTCCTGTAAATATCATCGGGGGCTTAAACGTTATTTTCATAAATTGCGACTTTTAATACCATGGGTATTTTTTTAGTTATTCATGACAATACTGATACTGTTCAGTCTTTAATGGGTAAAGTATATAAAATTAAAATATGGGTTAAGGGGTAGCTTGTTAAAGTCACACCTGACCACCGTACATAAAACTTAAAATTAATCTGTTTGTAACCTATAAGAAGTCACATTTTAATGGACACAGCAACGAATTTAAAATATAAAACATATATACAAGTCGGGACTAAGTTGAGTCACATATGGCACAACGTAATGGATATAATAGAAAGGGTAGCCTATTAAAGTCACATATGGCAAGCATATGCAACTTAAAATATATGTGATGGTAACGCATTTGAGTGACACTAACCATAATAGAATGGAACTATAATATTTAAGTAAGGGAAACATTATGAGGTCAAATGGCACAGTATATTGGAAATTTAAATATAAGTAAGGATAGCGCAATAAAGTCAACATACCCATTAAGGAAGAAATCTATATAAGTAAGGAAACTATTGAGTACACTAGCCAGAATATTATGGAACATTATGTTTAAGTAAGGGAAATTATTTGAGTCCACATGACCACAGTATATGGAACATTATATATAAGTAAGGGTAGCCTAATAAAATTAGACTCAAAGACATTTCCCGTGACTTATACAGATGTCTAATATATTGTGGCCATGTGTGACTCAATTAGGTTTCACTAACTTATATACGAATTTTCTTTATACTTTGGCCATGTTTGACCTTACTTTATATATAGATGTTCCATTTACTGTGGTCTGTGTGTCTCAAATGGGGTTTCATACTTCATACTTTAACAGTCCATATAATGGTGGCCATGTGTGACTCAAAATGTTTGCCTTACTTGTATATTATGTTTCATATTTGAAATTTCGTTTTGATGTGTCCACTTGTGAGTCTTAAAAGTTACCAACACATATATTTTAAGTTTATATTTACGGTGGTCATGTGTGACTTGAACAGGCTACCCTTACCCATATTTTTAAGTTTTATATATTGTGCCCATTATGACTGTAACAGTATAGTATAGTCATAAATTAACTTGATAAAATACTCATGGGGCATTAAATATTCCATACGATCTGTCATACGAATTTATGGAAATAACGTTTTTATGCTCCCGATGGTATTTACGGGGAAGAAAATTGTTTTGGCAATTTAGTGGTCATTAGCCTCGACGTGACCTATGGAAATTAGCTGCTCCCGCCCGCCATCTTGTTTTGCGCGTAGATATCCCGAATGAAGCCCAACATAATTGTATGAACCACTCAGCGCATTGTCAAATGACTTGTGCACCAAACAGTATATGATCTGAACTGAACATAATGACGGTATCACACCACAGTTTGGCGTTCACTACTGAACATAATGACCCCTGCACCGAACAGTATAGCAATCTGAAACTGAACATAATGATGGTATCACACAACAGTTTGTGTTCACTACTGAACATAATGACTTCTGCACCGAACAGTATATCATCTGAACTGAACATAATGACGGTATCACACAACAATTTGTGTTCACTACTGAACATAATGACTTCTGCACCGAACAGTATATCATCTGAACTGAACATAATGGCTTCTGCACCGAACAGTATATCATCTGAACTGAACATAATGACTTCTGCACCGAACAGTATATCATCTGAACTGAACATAATGACAGTATCACACAACAGTTTATGTTCACTACTGAACATAATGACCTCTGCACCGAACAGTACATCATCTGAACTGAACATAATGACTTCTGCACCGAACAGTATATCATCTAAACTGAACATAATAATGGTATCACACAACAGTTTGTGTTCACTACTGAACATAATGACTTCTGCACCGAACAGTATATCATCTGAACTGAACATAATGACGGTATCACAGACAGTTTGTGTTCACTACTGAACATAATCACCTCTGTACCGAAAGTATATCATCTGAAACTGAACATAATGATAGTATCACACACAACAGTTTGTGTTCACTACTGAACATAATGACCTCTGCACCGAACAGTACATCATCTGAACTGAACATAATAATAGTACTATTCAACAGTTCTATTTCACGACTGAGCAGTCTGAATAAAGCACCCAACAGCATGTATTGCAACTGAAAATAATAAAAGTATCACCCAATAATACACTGCCTCAGCCAAACGAAATGATAGTAACCACTCAACTGTTTATTTTTCATGGTTGAACATGATGAGAAGAGCTATTTTAACCGAACATAACAACTGTCACACCCTACAACATATCATTTTTAACTCAACATAATTGTGTTACCACATGCCTGTTTGTTTTAAGAACTGAAACAGAACGACTAATGCACCCGACAATACATTGACTTGACTGAATAAAATGTAATCAGCACACAACATTACATTTCAATAACTGAGCGCATTTATATTTCCACCCAGTATATTGGGTTTTTGACCCAGCATATTGTATCTCGGACTCAACAGAACGACATTTAACCATGTATATCAGTCATTCTACACATAAGACAGTCCAGGCGTTCCATAATTTTACATAAATTTTGAAATTTCATGTTAAAATCTTAACGTGATAGTATGTGTAATACAAATATCACTCTAATCAAGTTATCCCATGTTCGACTGTTTTGTCAGGCTACAGACGTACATTCAAAGTGTGAAAGCTCGCCGATGATTGGCTGTTTGAAAGCCTGAAAGGTCACGAGAAGGTTCAATACAACATAATTGTGGTCGTCAGATCCTTACGTGTAGCGTTACAATTTTAATTAAGTGCTGATTTTAAAACTCTTTTCGAAACTCTTTAACGCATGTTCTACTTGTTTAATGTTAGTTTAAACAATATCTTTATTTCTTTTTTTCATTAACATAATAAAGTACATAAAGATACATTTCACGGATTGAGTAGGACATGTAGGAAGCTAGAAAAGCTTTTTTGAAAACTCTCTCCGCAATCATTATTTCACAATTTTATACAAATGGTAACCAAATATACAATATTTAAACTAAACTATACATATCATTACGACTTGTGCTTGCTTTCTTACGCATACACACCCTCTTTATAATAATTATTCATAGCAAATGTAAGAATTTGATTTGAAAAAAATATCACCCTGTGACAAATACATAGTATTCTTTTATCACTCATCATTTATTCAAATTTTAATATAATACTGATAGCATGCAATAGCGATATTAAAATTTGGAGGCTCTTCCTGTATTTGTTTACAAACACCAGCACTCTACATTTTATCATAAGCGAGTATATTCAGACATATTCATTCCGGGAAATATGATATAGCATTGCCGCGTTTTATTTCGTGGATATGAAATGGTGTTGAAACTAGAGGGTAATCATTTTTCGCATGATACAGTCTACGTAGTAAAATGCTTAAAACTGCCTGATCAAATCTGTGACACCTGCCATCAGATTTGTTGCTTATTCGACAAGATAACTTCCGATTTGTGCCTTGAGGAGCTATACAGTTTTTATTAACTGCGCACGCAGCCCACGTGTCTACTATAGTATGTGTGACGTCATCAAAATGAAACAACACAAATGTTGCCTCAACTTCCCCAAAATGGCGGAATTTACATCGATCTTCTTTCAGATACTCCATTGTCTGAATATCGGTGTGTTGAGCCACTGAAAACACTACACCGTAAGTAAAGAATAAGATTGAATTATCTTTACTATAAGTCAACGCGCGATCGACGTCACTTGTGACGTAACGTACGGAACTATCAGCCCACCATACCCAGCCATATTCCATCAATAATGTCTGAAAAGAAAAGATTGAAGAAAACATCAGACAACTTTGTAAGCGGGACTGCTCATTATTATAGATTATGATATTTAATAATTAAGATATAAATTATATCAAAATGTAGAGGAAACGCTAGAAATGTTTTAATAGTATTTTTGCCATTCTTAAAAATATGAAAATAAAGACATGTTTTTCTTCAAAGTATTAAATGGAAGAAAATAACGCTATAAAAAATCATTTGATATTGTTTTTTAGTTGATATTTATCAAAAATGATCATAAATATTGAAACAAACGTTGAAACAAGTATTCTTATAACGTTTGTTTTACGTGTTAGTTTTATTTTAGCTTTTTTGCAACTTATATTTATCACATTCGAGTCTGCTTCCTGGAACAAACCAGTACTGGTGTCATATTAGGAAACATGGGCGCTATCCGAGTAGGGCTTGAACTCATGATCCCTGGGTTGAGAGGCATACACCTTAATTTCTATGCCTCCTCTACGTGTTAAAGACCAAAATGACTGGTAAAGTCGAGAAAAAGATAAATAAGAAATGGTGTCTGTCATAAATATTCAATAACACATGCGATCCACTGAAGTTTTAATAAGTGTTCGGTAACGAGTAAGTCGAGTATTACAGGGGCCTGCAACAGTTTTTTTTAATGTTTAACATTTCCTATTTTAATATTCACTTTCAATTATTGGTCTATTACCATAGCTGATAGACAATTTTTTTTAAATGTTTAAGTACCTCAGTTCAACTTGACTATAGAAAAAAGCAAAATTACAATCTAACGTTCACCTACCATTATTATTATAGGTTTCCAAGCATAAGTTGTTAGTCTTTTAAAATGTGCGGGGAATTTTTCAAATGGAAAACTCCTCACTTCACAAATCTTGCAGTGTGTCTCTAACTGGAAAATAAACGTGTTTGTTATCGTTAGATTTGGAGCAGAAAATAATTATAATAGGTACCTCGTGCCAACAATTCATAAAAATACTGGGACATAATGATATTGAACAATATATAAAACAATTTAAGAACCAAATGGATAAAAAAATGCGTAGTAGTTTTTTATTCCTTTTTTTTTTTTAAAGTTTTTGGCTTTAATTTAAGGCTGTTCTGTTAAAGTCATACACCGACTTTGCAATAGTTTATATACACATAGAAAATGTCCAAATTTCAGGCATGGCCTTTTCTGTGAGCAGGAGCAAACTTTTTTGACTTCTTTGTACTTATACAATTAACTTCAGAGTTAATATTTGAGCAAAATAATCGTCAAACTGCTGCAGATCTTACCTGCTTTCTTTGGTTAGGATTGAGTCCCATATCATAGTAGACTATCTTGATATTTTTGTATTTTGGCAACAATTTCTCATAGACAGATTTAATCAAACCTTGCGAGATACCATAAAACCCACTATCTGCCGCAGTCACAACGACCGGAAATGTTTTAAACACAGTCTTTGGTGCTGACCGATTTTCGGCAATGGTATACATGTATTTGTCAGCCAGTCCACGTGGATAACGAGCGATGTGTTCCAAATTTTTCTCGAACGAGTCTTCAAACCATTGGTCACACATACCTTTTTCCTTGTGTTCTGAAATGAAAGGACTATAATTATGAACTGTAAACCATGTGATCTAGAATGTGTACCTATATTTACTTCAACGCACAGTATGCCTCAGAAACATAATAAATTTTCACTTCTTTAGAAAGGCAAACATGAATTCTGATAGAGAAAGTTTGATGCTTTTTACCTGCAGAGAGTAGTGATAAATGTTGGAAATTTTGTCATTATACTAGCAAAGTGTAAACAAACAAGTATCGTGACTTCCATACAAAATAGTAAATCACTATAACTATAATACTGATTACCAAAAAGCAACAGATGAAGAAAAAAAACAAAGGTTATAGTAATTTGTAACCTTTTTGGTACTATAAAAGTACAACAAACATAAACAGCTTTTGAGAAATATAAAACTTAAGAATTTCTGAGACTAAATGGGCCTTTCAATTTATAAAGAATATTGCCCATGATTCCGATCCAGTAATAAACATTTTTAATATTTAATACGCTTATTATTTAAAGGACTAATCAATCCTTCAATAATGACATGACCATTTGTCATTGTCAGGGAAATTTTCAAAATATTTACTGACAAAAGTGTCGTCTGCTCATGAACGGCAAGATATGTCGTCTGCTCATGAACGGCAAGATATGTCGTCTGCTCATGATCGGCAAGATATGTCGTCCGCTCATTATCGGCAAGATATGTCGTCTGCTCATGATCGGCAAGATATGTCGTCTGCTCCTGAACGGCAAGATATGTCGTCTGCTCATGATCGGCAAGATATGTCGTCTGCTCATGATCGGCAAGATATGTCGTCTGCTCATGAACGGCAAGATATGTCGTCTGCTCATGATCGGCAAGATATGTCGTCTGCTCATGAACGGCAAGATATGTCGTCTGCTCATGAACGGCAAGATATGTCGTCTGCTCATGATCGGCAAGATATGTCGTCCGCTCATGATCGGCAAGATATGTCGTCTGCTCATGATCGGCAAGATATGTCGTCTGCTCATGAACGGCAAGATATGTCGTCTGCTCATGATCGGCAAGATATGTCGTCTGCTCATGAACGGCAAGACATGTCGTCTGCTCATGATCGGCAAGATATGTCGTCAGGTCATGACGATGTTCGCATTAGGAGAATCTATCACCATTTGCAGGCTTAGAGTTGATGAAAAAGAGTCAGTTCTCAGAGAAGAACAATTTGAAATAACATTCATATAAAAAGTAAACGTCAATTACGTAATCCTACATACTCTTGGTGACGGTTTGCGTTGTCAAAGGAATAACGTGACGATGTGTACTGTTTCCGCTAACCTTTAGCTGTCCATATATTGAATTGTCATGGACTCCACTGTTTACTGTAACTAATGAAGAAGAAACAAAGACAATTAAAATAATTTGTAAATCAAATATATTCAAATAATTTTATGACAGGCAATTGTGACCAAAGTGCGTCTTATGGGTAAAGGTGGTCTAACGAATAAGATGTCTTTTTCTCAATTAAGAAGTAAATGAATGAGCAATATTTAAATAAATTTGATACGGACAATTCTGACCAAAGTGCGTCTTTGTGGCCTAGTGAATAAGGTGCCTATCTCTGAATTTTGTGATCCTTGGTTAGAGCTTTACTTTTAAAAGCTAGTAATGAAAAGGTTAATAACAAAATATAAAAAAACAGCAATTACAACAAAAAAAATCATAGCATTTCTTATATTAACTAAAATACAAGTAATCATGCATGTTAAAGGGCCGTTTACAAAAAAAATATGAATAGAAGAACAAAGGCCGAGGCAAACAAAAGCAAAGCAAAGCAAAACAAAGAAAGAAAGAAAGAAAGAAAGAAAGAAAGAAAGAAAGAAAGAAAGAAGGAAAGTAAGAAAGAAAGAAAGAAAGATATTTTTAGAAATATTTTTTTAAAGAAAGAAAATTAGAATGAAAGAAAGAAAGAAAATAAGAAAGAAAGAAAGAAAGAAAGAAAGAAAGAAAGAAAGAAAGAAAGAAAGAAAGAAAGAAAGAAAGAAAGAAAAAGGGTACATGTTAACAAACACACCTTCAAAAACATACAACCTTAAAAAGGCTCAATCTATTTTGATTAACATCCAAAACTTCCAAAACACTTACATTTCCATAAGAATGTGTACATTATGAACGTAGTTGTTACAACCAGGAGAATACTGTATCGCTGTTGTTCTGTAAATAAAGGGGCACAACCTTGTAAAGTCATTATTGAATATTAGTTATAATAAAGGGAGATAACCTCGTAAACTCATAATCTAATAATACGACCAGATCAATATTTTTCTTGTTCATGATTTTTAAGTTTGTAAGAAAGGCAGATAATCTCGTAAGTTTATGATTAAATATATTCAGACAAGACATTGTACCGATACCGATGATGTCTTTTAACAAAGGGAGACAACCTTGTAATCTGATAATTTCATATTTTACAATATATAACACGAAATGGTTTGCCATGGTTTGCTTTCGTTTTATGATATATTCCCCCATGCAAAAGTCCTGCATTTCCATGTTTGGTTTAGAATGCGTCACTTCCAATGCAAAAAAAGGGTTTGATGCCCTTTATATATTTAAATATAACTCTGAATTAATTTAATGTTTGAAGCATGAATCTATTAAAAATGTATAATGGTTGAATAACAATGTTTTAACAAATGAAAGCATAATGCACGGTGGAAGACACTGGTCAAACGATAGTATTATAGAAGTCAGGGACATAAACCAGGTAGACAGACGTTTCACTATTGAAGACGGCTCACACCAAGACGTTTCTATCCCAAATGGGAGTAAACTGTTTTGTTGAAGTTTCACTCCCTTTTTATACCAAAAATATTCTGATTCTTATTATTTACTTTTAAGACCTTCAATTTGATAAAAATGAATTAAAAAGGGGGGTTTCTTTTTATTTGTCTCAGTATTTTTATCAGTACTTTGTATATCACAATTGTGTATACTTATGAATGTAATAAAGGCTACCTTAAGGTTTCAGACACTAATATTTAGAAAATCAAACTTACTCATTAACCACTTGTATTTCCTCAAAGACATTTTCTCTTATACTTCTCTGCCTATTTGCATATGTTAGACATGCACACCTTTTACGTTCGCAACACTGGATCTTGAAAAAAAAGTTTAAGCCATTTTATTTTAAGTTTATTTTGAGAAATGATATTTATGCCTACGTTTATACAAACTATGAAATTATCAAATTTTATTAGCGTATCCAATGAAGCTTAAAACTGCATTTAGCAGACGACATTTGGCAGTCGACATTTAGTGGACGACAATGAGTAGGCGACATTTTGCAGACGACATTTATTAGAAGACATTTAGCAGAGGACATTTAGTAGACGACTTTTAGTAGATAACCTTTAGTAGAAGACATTTAGTAGAAGACATTTAGCAGACGACACTTAGAAGACACGGCATTTGGTAGTCGACATTTAGAAGACAGCATTAAGTAGACGACATTAAGTAGATGACATTTAGTAGAAGACATTTAGTAGAAGACATTTAGCAGACGACATTTAGTAGAAGACATTTAAGACATTAAGTAAAAGACATTTAGCAGACGACATTTAGGAAAAAACATTTAGCAGACAACATTAAGTAGATGACATTAAGAAGACGACCTTTAGCAGACGACATTTAGTAGCCGACATTTAGTAGATGACATTTAGTTGACGACATTTAGCAGACGGAATTTTGTATACGTCATTTATTACCGGACACTTTTCATAGAAAATGGAGGTTGACAAATCAAAGAAATTTATTATGAATTGTGACTTGAACAGCGTTAACCTAAGTGATACACGTCGTAAGTTATGATTGAATAAGGAAAACAAATGAAAATGTGTTAAGAAATAATATATCCCCAACAGTGATCTTATTGCTTAAATAAAATCACTATATTTGGAGTTTCGATGCGAGGAATTATAGGCTTACCACAACGGCTTAACTATAGTGATTCAATGCTGCGCACCATAACGACGCAGTTTTACAGTGAATTATTGAGCGATAAGATAACTCATACTATTTCGATTTTAACAAGACATCAGTAATTAAATGCTGTCGTACCTGTATCAACCTAAATTGTACGGAGCCCAAAAGGTAACATTTTGACACTTTTGATTCGATTTTACGTAATATCAATCCGTAATTACTTCTTAATTACGAAATATTAATTCGTTTTTAAGAAATACAAATTCGTTTTTACGAAAAATTCATTCGTTTTTACGAAATAGTAAATCGTTTTTACGAAATAATAATTCGTTTTTACGAAATATAAATACTTAATTACGAAATAATAATTCCTTGTTTAAGGTCATTGTACGCTTACCTACTAAGTACTATCACGGCTATGGTGGCAACGCTATTGACAGGCGATTATTTCAATTTATATACAATAGTGTTAAGTTGTAAAACTTGGGGAGGAAAAAAATCAATATTTATATTACATTTACATGCCTTATATTTAGTCTGGAACTTAATTTCAAGGCTTTCTTTATAAACATAACCAAAACTCTTTGAATCCCTAGAAAAAATTTATTCGTTTGTACGAAATATTATTTCGTATTTACTTTTTTCCCGGAACTTAATTAATTCGTTTTTACGAAATATGAATTCGTTTTTACGAAATAGTAATTCGTAATCACGAAATATTAATTCGTTATTACGAAATAACATTTCGTTTTTACGAATTAATATTTCGCTACTACGAAATAATTTTTCGTATATTTCGAAAAAAAACAACGAATTGATATTTCGTAATTACGAATAAATATTGCGTAAAAATGAATCAATATTTCGTAATTACGAATTAATATTTCGTAAAAACGAATTCATTTTTCGTAAAAACGAATTGATATTTCGTAAAAACGAATTAATATTTCGTAATTACGAAATATAATTTCGTAATTACTAATTATTATTTCGTAAAAACGAATTAAGTGGAAAATGTCACCTTAGGGGCTCCCTAAAATTGCACCTCATTGATTTCCTAACTTCTCTTTCATTTTAACTATTACGTCACTTGAAAGTGTAAATATCAAAGTCAACACAGTGATTATATTGCATGCATGTCTTTACCTCCTATATGTTCAATAGTGCAATGTTTGAATTCCATATCTTAAACGACGTATTCTTGTATGCAAATAAACGCTCTATCATTAATGCACTATTGTATGCGTAAGTGGCACGAGACTTTATATAAAATCATTTCCCGCCTTTACACTGCAGTATACTTCTAGACGCACAAACTCATAGTATAAAAATATCGCTGTTTTGCCGATTCTAACTTTTTTCATTCATGAATTGCATTTCGACGGGTGAAAAAGGCGAGATTTAAGCATTTAATAATTCAAAGCGCCTTTTCCGCCTTTTAGTTTGGTACTCCATAATTTTTTTTTGAAGTCTCACTCCTTTAAATGCGCCATCCTGCTTGTTTAGATGATCATGTTAAATCATGTACATTATGTACTAAATAGATACAGATCAATTATCATAGAATACTGCACACTGCATTTAACAGATGTTTCGTGACACAGCTTGAAATCGTTATTAAATGATACATGTTATAAATATATATTAAATAATTATTTATCTTTACGCAGCTTTAAAAAAAAATATATGAAAAGTTTAAAAGTGGAATGATGAAATAAATGTATACATGCATATTATGTTAACTTATGCTTTTGTTATGAAAAATGAACATTTTGTCATAGGAGACCGTTTTTTAAATATAAAAAACCTGTTTTCAGTTGCCTTGAACGGTCACTTAAATTACATTGAATGTGAAAATGTTTGTGCTAAAGGTAGCAAAACTTAAACAAAGTGTTATTTTCACTTCTATACAAAATACTAATACACTGTAACTGTACTAATAGCCAACACGATTTAAGATGCCAATGATATCACAGTTATTTCGTCGAAGAGAAACGTAACAAGGCACCACCACCACCACCACCAAAAACTACAACAACACCAATAATAATAATAATAATAATAATAATAATAATAATAATAATAATAATAATAATAATAATAATAATAATAATAATAATATCAATAGCACTACTTGTATTCATAACACAACTATTATACATGATAATTTATATAGTAAATCCAGTACATATCCGTACGAAACAACTCAATTTCCCGTACCTTTTTCGTTTTCCTCCACCAATTACTACACTATATTTCTGTACCTTAATTTTCCGTTTTCTTCCAGATTGCGTGTAACACTATATTTCTGAATGTCATATATATATATACTATAAGTTCTATAACTTCAAGCCATTTACAAAACTTTTTATCCAAGTTTGATCATAATATATCCAATAATAATTTATGCAATAATGACACTGTGCTATTAAATTAATGATGTGTATGTATGCAGCACAGCGCAGCTGTTCTCGTATAGTTTTCTACTTAAAACAACAACAATAAAATCATAAAAAATTGAACGATTATTTTATAATAATATATACGTGTTATTCTTGTCTTAAGAATGAGTCACATTCATCACAGTAGGAGTAAGTTTGCTAAATAATAAATACGACGATTTGTGTAATTTAATCTTAACTTTTTAAACAGACGGAATATTTACATTCATTTTACACATTGTCTTATGCCTATTCGCAGGGATACGAAATATATTTTTCACCAATTAGCCGTATTAAATCAGGTCACCAAATACATATTTAAATGCTATAATGCGTTGTGAGCCTTTTTGTACATAATGTATTCAAACAATGATATTTCGGAATAAGGACTTAATCATTGAACGCAAAAAACAAACTTAATCCGGATTTTCGTTTATTATGAAAGCTATCTTATATATCACAAAAAACACGGCGAAAAAGTGAAATAGAGCTGTACTGTGACTGATACAGTTATTTTTTTCATCTCAATGATGACTGTAATCTTAAGTCACATTAATGTTGTAAGATATATACTTATCTCTCACTCTATATCAAAATACATAAATGATTTAAATGGAAATGATCAGGAAAAAAATGTGATCCCTCGGAAACATTAAATACAGCAGAATTACACGAAAATCATATCTTTGAAACTTAGTATAGGATAGAATCTTGTTTGATATATACAATGAAAGGTAGATATAGTAAGTAATGAGATGTTAGATATCAAGTTTATTAGTAATTACTTAAAAAAAAAGAAGAACAAAGAAACTCATTTGAAATTTATCAATTATACAAAATGCCTAAGCCGTTAATAAGGGAGCAAGAGAAATATCTGCAACTTTTAGAACAAAATATATGTATTGCTGTGGAAATGTAATATGTATTACTGTGGATATGTATTACTATGAATACGTTTAAATACAGCAGATATGTATTACAGCAGATATTTATTACTGTGGAAATGTAATATGTTTTACTGCGTAAATGTATTACAAAGGTTAATGAATCTCATCGAGTAAAAGGGCAATGATTAAGAACTGCAACTCTACCTTATCTAGAGCATTTGTTCTTTTACACTTTGAACATTGTCCGAGACATAACTCTAAAACTACAAGAGAGACAATACACTAAGAAGGTAGGTAGATCCAATTGAGCAGAAGTATATAGTGCATTTTAACCGTAATTCAGCCTTGCCTAATTTTGGAGTTGCTGCCCTTTTTAATATCCACATTTTGAATATTGTCTGGAAAATAACTCTGAAACTATAAGTAGTATCAACAAGAAACTTTGTATGTAGATCTATATATCTTATTGAGTGAAAGTGAAATACATAAAACCCGTAACTTTGCTTTGGTATTGTTTCATTTTCACACTCTGAAACTACAATAGATAGTAAGAAACTAGGTACTTATCTAATTTCAAAACCTATTCGTTGATCATCAACCGGCTCGACCGGCTCTTGTTTTATGAAGCTGTAGGTGAAACTTTCGAAAAAGACACCAGTGACCTCTACCGTCAACAGTGATTGACTTATTCTTACTTAAGAGTAAAGGACCGAATATTTAAAGTAAAATTACAGACATTGGCCGCCGGTGCCGGCGAGACAGTTTTCCATAGATCTGTAATAGGGGCTGCATATAAATGTTGGCATGTGGGCCAAAAAGATAACTCTACAATCTCCAGAACAACCAGACGAAGCTACGTGACTTGATATTATGCCTTATATTCAAACATTTTTATATAGATCTTACTGCAGAAGGCAGCATTTAATTTCAACAACAGTTTACTTTTTATTAACTATAGGTTACTGCACATTATCACTATTTAACGTTCTTACCTGTCAGTTGGACTTTAGATATACATCATTGTTCATTTGTAAACTTGAATATAACACGTCAAACAGTGTGACGTCATAAATATTGATTTTAAATATTACCTTAGTACGGAAGTTAAGATTCGCAATGGGCCTATATAATATCTCTAAAGACACGATATCTTGTCCAAAAATTGCACTTATCAGGGGTTTTCTTCACAGGTTGGGGAAGCAGCCCAGTCCTTAATTTGGGGGATGGGGGATATTACACGATATATATGGGGAAAAATAACACGATATATTTACAAAAGGGGAAGAAAATTACTTGATGTTAATTCAATTTTTGGGGAAAACTTCATGATTTTAAAGAAATTTTCTTTGGGGAAGCAGGCCTATAACGGTTCCTGCTATATAAAGAAAAAAGCCCTGTTTAAATACACATATATATGACTGTTCTGAATATATAATTAATAATAAAAATTAATACAATGAAGACAATTGCGGAAAACGTTTTATTTTAAAAGTGTGGGACGAAAATCTGGAGATTGCTTGATTTCTGACATTATATCTAGATTCTACTATGTTTTGCATTACTGCTTTTTTTGAATAATTAGTAAAGAAATGATATATGGACTGACTGCTTCAAGTAGATATATATTTAGATGCTTGCCACATAGCAATAATTATTATTGCCTCCAAAGGGATAGTTCCCAATATATCTTATACTTAAAATAAGATAATAACTTAAAATTCTATTATCTTCGTTAAAACTAATAAAAAATCTTTTAGGCCTATACACTGGTGCTTTAATATTTTTTTTTCAAACAATTATTTTTTGATCAAACTATATCAGCATGATCGACATTGATATTTTGATATATGAACAAATCAAACAGCGTAGTAATGAAAAAAATCAAAAAAAAAATCTACAAAACATCATTTTTTCTTCAAAATTATATGCAAGACCATGTTTTAACATAAAAAAAGCGATTGTGTGTAATTTCAGGTATTTTCATCATTTTCTGTTAATTCAATACCCGATAGACACGCCTTTTTACCCCCCCCCCCCCATCTGTTGTCTCAAATGGTAAAAAAATGCATAATTAAGGCCCCCAACACTTGTTTTGTTTACGGAGTGTTGCTTAAAAAAGTGACCACTTTTTCGGCGCCGTCCCTCATCCAAAAGATGCATCAGGGGTTGCCAGAAGGGTGGGGGGGGGGGCAGTCCTCCTCATCGCCAAGAAAGTTTTGGACTTGATAGAGGCTAAAAATGACCTCAGGTCGATCATAAGGTAACCTGTGACCAACGCTGAAAACCTTTGACTCTATCTCAATCCATTAAGAAGTTGCAGCCCTTTGAAATCAATTTTCATGGAAAAAATCAACGCAAAACAGTGTTTTTGGCAATTTAGAGATGTCCCTTCCTTGCCATGGTGAAAGGAAATTTAAGACTGAGCATGTCGTTATGTACAAAAGCAATGGTCCAGTCAACATTTGCGCCAAGTTTGATTAGTATTGAAGCAGTTTTTATAGTTATATAGCAATTTAAACTTGTAACAGGAGACTTTTCGATGAAAAAATACATTTTTCACAAAATGCTCATGAAGTAATGGGTTAATGATAATTCCATGCCCTACTTTTATCTTCCAAATAGTATGCGTCGATGTGAAAATTGTTGTACATCTATTTTGCATATTTTAGAATGTCCTCAATAGTGTTTCTTTTCTTTTTTTCATTTAAACGCCAAGTATATCTGGATAAAAACTTGATAAACTCTACACCTACCAAAGAATAACAAAAGTAAAAGTCTAAGTTAATAAGACAGTATATCAGAGAGAATCAGCCAGCCCCAGTATACAGTTTGCACGATAAATATCCTACATGGATTCAGCTTTTATCTTACAATCTTGACCAAAAATCATCTATTTTAAATGAAATGTTCAAGACATATAGGAATGTATTGACTGCATAAAGAAACACTGCAGACCATGATGAGACAAAACAAATGTCTGGCTGATCTAATCGTCTGCATTTCTCGCTTGTCGTACATGTACACATGTTGCAGCCAGCGTGATTAGGGTTAAAGCGGCCTAAAGATTTTTATTTTCTGTTGAAAAAAAAACAACAACAAAACAAAACAAAACAAAAATTCTATACTGTTTCAAATTATGTATTTTAGTAAGTTTATCTCGGAAAAGTGCAACGCATCACTGTTAAAGCCTTTTTCAAAACAGCGCTCTGTGAGCTATTTTTAACGCTTAAGAGACTTTCGTTTCTAAAAATAGAAGATCGGGACACGAATCAGTCGCTTAACTTATCTAATTATAGATAGGAGGTTAAAAAGGTGTTCCTTTTTTGTTCATGTATTTTATCGTCGTCAAATTTCCTTTTCCACTCTAAATATATTTATTTGACAATTTTATGAAACGATTAACCTGAAAAGAGTATATATATTTAACCTATTGAAAAGCTGAAGGCCCGTTACACATGTAAATAGTCTTAAAAATACAGTCGAACTAACAAACAACCCCCCCAAAAAAAAAAAAAAAAAAAAAAAAAAAACAAAACAAAAAAAAAAACAAAAAACAAAACACAGACACAAAAAATAAAAATACAACATTTTCCAATGTCAGAAAATGAGTATTCATGAAAACAGAAATACTTATTCTTATGTTTACTCAGACGAGTTATAACGTACATACATAACATAACATAACATAAATTTTATTTCACATAAAATTGTAAACATACAATTTATAGTCAACTCATATTCTGTATAGTGTTAAGTGTTACAAGTTACAATTAGCCGAGAAGTATTGCTAACGAGTATGAACAAATGTTATGATATATGTAACAGAGTTTGCATAAGAAATACTTATACATGTAAGAAACAAATGTACTTAAACAAAGAAGAAAAAATATTTGTTAACTTTGCCGAGAAGTATTGTTGACAAATATAAACAAAGGTTACGACATAATTGCATAAAAGTACTTATACATGTACACAATAGAAAGAGATTTGTTCACGTGCCGAGAATTATTGGTGACAAGTATAAACATAAATGCACTTAAATATGTAAGAAGCTAAGTAGAAAGATATTTGTTAACGTTATATCATATCGATATCCACAAATCAAACGGAAATTATAGTATTTCTAAGATGGCATAACCGTTGTATATGTACTAATCATTTATTGTCGTAGTTATCTCCCATTTACTTGTAATCATAAGAAAAAAGTATCGGATATTAAAATCTTAAGTTATGTCCTCTCTTTAAATGCGTAGTACAGATAACTTGCCAGATTAGTAATTGTTTTGATATTTGTGCATGCCATTAGTGTTTCGAATTTCTGCATTAAAGGCCATCTACAAAAATATGGTTTAAAAACTTTCTACGTAAATTGTAATATTTCGGGCATATTAATAAGAAATGATATTCTGTCTCTACTAAATTTAATGGACAATTTCGACATTTTCTGTTTTCTCTTGGAATATTATCGTGCCTTCCTTTTTCTATTTCGAGATAATGAGCCGATAATCTAAATTTGGTTAAAATAATCCTATGGCTATCTTTGTTTATAACGCTTAAATACTTTTCGCACTGAAATTCCTGTTTAAAATGACTGTAAGACGAAAGTCTGTTAGAATTATTAATACTTGAATACCAATTTTGTTTGTAGATATCTAAAATTCTTTGCTTTATGACACATACATTTATATTTAAATTATCTTGTTGTAGCCAAACGTAAGACATTCCTATTTGGTTCAGTATATTTTTTATTTGATAAGCCCAGTTTTTTTCTCTGTATGATAGCTCATTATCTGCATCTTCTTTTAGCATGTTATACATTTTTTTAAGAATTGAGTTATCAGGTGACTTAAGTATTTTAATCCAGTATTTGAACATTATGATTTTACGGTATATTGCCATTGGATATCTCCCTATTTCTCCATATAATGCATCTTGATTTGTTGACACCATTTCCGTATCTCAATTTCGAACACTGAAAAATTACCACAGGGCAATAAAAGAGTGTCTGATTGATAGGTATATTGAGGCTAATTTCCGCACCCCCGGGCAGTACATGATTAAATGTATTGTGTGATACGTACAATGTCATGTTAATTAACTTGACAGTGAGAGTTATGATTTATATAATCTGATCTTTTTAATATATGTTATCTTACGAGGAAAATCATTTATTATAATAAAAAAAAAATTACTAAGTCATGACAATTTTATGATCAAATTTTGTATAATTTAATCGAACATTTCGTTAAAGACAAATATCCAAAATAGGTAATATATTATGCTAATATATTTGTCATTCACAGCATAAATAGCCTCAGTAGGTGGTTATTAAATATAATTTTCCGTCATTTAATGGCTTTGTAGAATCATCACAGCTCCAACATTTTTGTTTTCCCGTAAATAGTAACAACAGCAACAACTGCAACAGTAGTAGCAACAACAACAATAACAAAAAAAAAAAAAAATAGGAAATTTTCTACGGATGATTTGGTGCTCTGACCTACATGTATTTCCTCGAAATTCACCTTTCTTACACTTGGAAGTACTGACATAATTCCTTTATTTCAAGAATCACCTTCCCTTTGATCTGTGATTTTCGTTATTTTTTTGAAATTCAGTCTAAAGATTTTCTCTCATGTTAGTTTTATAATATTAAGTTAAAACATACTTTGAATTTGATGCAGTTTATCGTAGTTCAAACATTTCTTTTACAATTTAAAATTCATGTCTGACAAAAAAACTTCTTCGTTTACCTCTTTATTTTATTTTACCGTACCGCTGGTTTTACGCTGGTGTACACTCAATTGCTTTAAAATATACAAATTTTGAGCTAACATTTTCCTGAATAAGTTTTTTAATGATAAACGAACGCTGTTATTTATCAAAGCATTTTTCAAAGTCTACAAAGGCTAAGTATGGGTTGTTGTTATCAGACGCAGTTTTTATTATTGATACAGTTTGGGTTTTTATATATGTATATGTTTTATGATTTTATAGATAAGGTTTTTAAGTGAGTCGACCCTGGAAGCTGTACTGTCGGCCGCCATTAACTGGAAATATATATAAAACAAAATATATTTTGCAATTATTTAAATGTTATTTTCCAATTGAATATACAATTTAATGAGTGCGTGGTAGTTTTACGGATATTGTGAATGTAATAAAAAATATCGACGTATATAGTTTACGCAAAAATATTATTTACAAAACATATTACAATATGAAGAAACATGTATATTAAACACGATGCTATTTAATTACCTCGAAAATATATAGTTTGCAATTATTTAAATGTATTTTCCAATTAAATATACAATTTGATGATAACATTGTAGTGTGTTAAATGCACAGTTTTAGACTGATAGGTAAAGATGCTTCAATGATAGGGTAAAATATGTTAAGGAAAAATCAAATGCAATTTAAAATACTGTTTTATGATTTTATTTATAGTAATTAAAGCACCTGCACCACTATCATATAACCTTACGTGTATTTATGTATAAAATAGCTGCAATAAAGTATTATTAAACTAACAAATAGACACACTTAGTTCGTTATACTTCCTTCTTAGCTAGTGATTATTTAGTAAGCAATATTTTCCCGATAACTTTGAGTGTTACCCAACAGTAATTAAGTCAAAGTATGGTTTGGCAATATTGACCTGAGACATTTGCATATTCAATGACCTTTTGCCGGTAATTATAGGATTCCGACGTAAACCATACGGATTTTAATGATTATAATTCAACGGGAAACGTATAACTTACCAGCCTACCTCTTGACTTATAAGCCTCTTGACAAGGAGTAAGACTTTCAGTAAGTTGTAGGTTTGAATCATATGTTGTTTTATGTTTTCTTGTATGATTTATTATTATATTTTTCTAGACTTGATCTTTATGTTTTATACATGCGAGTCACCCATTGTGCAACTATACATATTGAAATTAATCTATTCATATAACGTGATCACAACTTCCTCGTTCTTACCACTCGGCCTACAAACAGTATTTAATTATTTATTTTACACTGTATAATATTATTTGATTAAAGTATCGAGATTTGTAATATCATTACAATTTTATGCGTAAATCATAATAATAATAATAATACAAAATTAACGAAAAACATCCCACAAATAAAAAAGTTTAATGTCAATAATGCCAAACAATGGGCATCAAATAATCCGGAAATTCACATAATTATGATATAACATAAAGAGAAACCAGAACAAAATGACGATGCCGATTAACCTTTGTGGATCAATCTGTATACGGCAAATAAACTCTAAAATTACCTGTAGTTAATGTGAAACTACAATAGTCCATTGCTAATAGTAAATGACATATATCAAATACTCCATGTACACTACACAAACAAAGTTATAGAGTCTCAAATGATAAAGCGACACAAACATGCAGAAAGACAGTATTTTATTATGCTTCAAGTTACAAAATTTAAAGTTTATATTTTAATAATAATTCTTTTTTTTGTGTACACACGTGATAACAGCATAAAATCGTCTAGTTTTACATTCATAAGATAGGACGATTTATTTCATACTGTTGAAGTTTGATAGAGAAATAATTTTGTTAAAAGTTACCGTCTAACTTCCTGAATTCAACAACTATAATTTGCAAACGCAAGTTTAATCGGCTATGAAATATAATTGAGAAATAACAAGTGATAGCGACTAACATAGATATTAAACGATTTAATGCTACATTGACTTTCTCTCACCATACCACAAATATTAGCTTGAAATATAAAACAACAACAACAACAAAATAAAACCAACAAAAAAGGTCGTCCATTATATGTAGCATACTCAATTTGATGACTCTCGTTCTTGGACATAGAGGTAAATGCAAGCTATCGTCTGCATACCCTAACATCGCCTCGAGAAGAATTCAACATTTATATAAGTCAAATTGCGATAAATCATAATACCATGGATAGACAGGTTCATTCCACTGTATAAATTATACAAATAAATCATCTAACAGTTTATATAATTATCTTTAACAGAGCAAAATGATAATTTATTTAGACAATTTATTTAGATTTACAAGTACATCATCTTGTATAAACTTATTAATACATATGTCAACGTGAGATACAATAAGAGAAGACTAATGCTTAACAGTAATGTTAAAAATTTATTATATAAACATCAGACAATTTATCATGACAGATTTGAGTTACCTGTCGACAAGTAATTATTAATTTCTTAAAGCAGGAGCGGTTTTGATGAAGGGTGATAATTGTAACTCTTATCATAAGAATTTTCGAACATCAATACTTTTTATTTAATCTTAAATTGTGCCAGCTTGAAACAAGTTGATTTAAGAAAAGTCTGGACGGTCATGCTATGCCTTAAAAATGCTATCATTGTTTCCCCAAAACTTTTGTTTTTATTTTGGTATTTTTCACCAGTTTCCAAAAATAAACTCAGTTGCCATATACATAAACAATATTTTGTTTCTTAAGCCATTTTGGCAATTGGTATATATAAAAGAAAATTAGTATTTTGTATGGAAGTAAAAATACTACTTTGAATAGATGTTGCAGCCTTTACAACACATTACTGCACATTCAGCGCTAGTTTCTTTTGGTTTAAGTATTCATTATTAAAACATTATTTAACAAAGTTTGACATCTTACAGGAAATTAAAAAATATGGATTAAAAAGCCTATACTGATTTACTTCAGTATTTCTAAAATCAACCTAACTGTACATAAGAATTCCGCTGAACGAAGGCCATCTGTATATATCCGACTGCAAATAGCTATCACTATAACGCGCCTTCACATATACCTTTTCATTTACCTCAACCCGAGAAATAGCACTGATGGAACTGCAAACCGAAGTAGCTTTTTCAAACCCCGTGGTGACCGCAATTTGCTTCGTGCCCTTCATGATACCAATGATAATATGCCTGTTTCCTTGTTGGCAAACATGGGCTGTGAATTGGTATACCCCGGCCACAGGAGCCTTGAAGATGCCAGTTGAAGGATTATACCCTTGTCCATCGTTAATGTTGATGTGTGGAAACACGAGCACTTTACCATCTGGGTAGTAACCATTGCTACTTGTTGTATACGCATCAAAAGCAACCTTTTCTGAAAAATGTATTATTTAGGAAACAGATATCAATTTTGCGCATGGATATAATTTCAAAGGTCGATATGCCTGATTGATCAAGTATACAGCATTTTAAAGACTTGCCGTGCATTATTTTATTACCTTGTAAAAATATCTCAATTCTTAAATGCTGATAAAAAGAGAATTGATAAAAATATGTTTCATTGAGCGTCATTTTTCTGACGTCATGTGGTTAATTGACGCTATATTCGACGTCAAAAGGTGAGCAAGCATTCGTTCTTCTGTGATGTGCAAATATCGTGTCAAAATGACTATGAAAGCCAAACCTGTTTGATAGAAGAAGTTGTTGAAATAAAATATTTGATCTAAGACTAGCATAGTACACAAAACGAATTCTTTAAATGCAATTCTAGAATTTGTAACCTAACTGTTGGTATGGCTAGATATTATAAAACAGACTTTACTTGTACAAAGACCAACTTTACACAATTCGGCTTCATCGTTGTTGCCAAAGCAATGGTTTCCGAAACGTTCCGGGCGAGGTTTTGTGCATGATCGTATCCGACGGCGCATTCCAGTATCACATGTCGCGGAACATGTTCCCCATTTACCCCAAGAACTCCAGCCTCCGTGCACTTGAAAGAAAGACATGTATATTTTATCGTATTTCAAACTTAAAGCAGGCTGTGCAAATATCGCTGTAAAATATAAACACAAATTAAGCTCTTTATATAAATAAAGTGACTATTGATGCAATAGGAGTACTATCCAAAATATGATTAACGTTCCAGCTTACTTGACACTAACCTTTTGAGTTTGACACAATTACACGCATGAGTGATACATGCATGGGGAAACATACAATGTGTGGTTGAACAAATGTGATCTAAACACAATATTTATGACACTACTATGCCTTAATAAATCAATTTAAGTCAGCCGAAATATATTCAAAGGAATTGATGATTAAGTCTATTAAATGAACATCAATTGCAAGGATAATGAAACTTATACACCTTGCAGATAATAATAATACAACTCTTTGAGTATATTCGTAAGTATAAAAAATATTTTATTTCAATGAATTTACCAGGACATAATTGAAGACTGCAAGATTTCTTTTCAATTTTGTTTCCTGGGCAGTCAAGGCCACCATTTTGTGGTGTCGGATTATTACATGTACGCTGCCGCAACAGTAAACCATTCCCACATGTGACATCACACGATGACCACTGTGACCACGACGACCAACCACCATCAACTGCAGGATATATATTATATTTCATATTTCACTAAAAGTAATATTGTAAAATGTTTTGCACATTTTTACGAGCTGCTTACAAAGTTTTACATAATATGTAAAACAACAACAACAACCAATTATGACGTCAATTAGTATTGGACAGTGACGATAATGTTATTTATGATACTGCTGCAAATATATGATTTGATTACTATAACCGACATACAAGTAGCATACATACCTAAATTACATAGGTCGCAAAACCGTGGACAAATTTTCTTGGCTTCATTTTTCACTTCACATATACTGAACATTGAGTTCAATTGAGCACAATCAACATGTTTGCTATCCTTGCATTCAGAGTCTGTAGAAAACAAAAACAATGTTCAAACGGCAATTGTTATATGCGAAAGTGATTGAGTACTAATCGAGGGAGCGGCGAAAGTCAAATGACCAATACACCCCATTTCTGAGATATAATTGTCATGAATTTTTTTATCAGTATTTAAATGAACGGGAAGCAAACGACTGTCTTGTCTCTGTGCAATTAATAGTTATGCAATTCATTTAAGCTACTAAGATCAACTAAATGATGAACTATACAGTTTTGTTCTAAAGCCTAGTGACTGCATTCTGTATTTTGTCTGCTTGAGGATATACAAATGAGAATCAATTGTCCTTTAAATTATACAAAAACGCAAGTTCTGAAATATAAATAGCCTAATTCAACGCAATTTGAAATTATTAAGAGTTACATTTAACGTCAGTTTAACATAATAAACAGTTAGCTTGAAAAACAATCTAGTCAAATAGACAATATTTGAGCACTCTGTCTGCTAAAAAAAATATTTTACTTAACATAGATGTTTTTCATAATTGGATGTCCAGCGCATGCAGAATCATTCATGGAAACTGCATCGTGACCGAGTGGTTAAGGTATTTGATTTGAAACCACTTTCCTTTTCTTACGTATGTTTCAAATACTGCCAGGTTTGGAGTCGATTTTACAGTTAACTTTCAAAACTAAACCATGGCTCAATTTTAGTACATGTATCCATTCGTGCCTGAAATAATGCAAGGAAGGACACCTAATGTCTTCCACCACATAAAAAACTGAAAAGTCACCATATGACCTTCAACAGTATTCAACCTTCAACCAAACCTTACTTGGAGGATATGTACAAATATCCTTGTTGCACTTGTTTGTCGAACAGCATTCTTGGCAATAACTTTTGTCAGCACTCATTTTCTGTACTGTAACTTCGGAGGTATTTTGTATTTCAGCAAATCTGCCACATGTCTGAAATAACAATGTTACTCTTTTAAAACAATATTTTGTGGTATATTTCCCCCAATAAAGCTACTGGATTTTAAGTCAAACACTTATCGGGTCTTAAGCTAAACAATTGTAAAATCTTTTCTTTTCTTTCTTTCATATCAAATTTTAGATGCACTCATCTACAACTTCAACACTACTTGTTTAATGCTAGTCGACTTTTTAGAATCGTCATTCAAACGGTTTCAACTTCAAATTAAAATGATATCTTCAAATTAAAAAGTAATCATTTATAAATTGCCTACAAACGGAATATACCGATAGAAATGAACGATTACCTTCTTGTCAATACATCCGAGGCTAAACTGCACTTGACTGGTATATTCTCGTTTTTTGTAACAAACCTACAAGAAAAATATAAAAAATGGTACAGGTAATATCACATGTTTATTGTTTTTGGAAAACCTGCCTATCTATCTATCTACACAACCATCCACCAAACCACTTCCAAACCGCGGCATACGACTAGATTTATCACAAATAACTGCGACTGATGTCTTTCTTTGCGTTAGATTTCCAAATCTTGCAAACTAGAAACATGATCACTTAGAAACAGTCAAAATGTTGAATGCATGTCTTTGTCTTAATTTCTGACTGTCTATAAACGTTCCCTCTCTCCCGTTTATTTAATCATTCATCTACACGCCACGTCTATCTGAATAAACGTTACTAGAAAGAATAAGAAAGTAGGTCAACTACTAGGTTAATAAGACGCTGATAAGAATCTTAAAAGTAACATCTGAAAGAAAACAGTCATTTTGAGCTGTTAAAATCGTCTAATTTTATTTTCTAAACGTCTGTTACATAGATGTGCAAGACGCGATATTCAAAGAAATTCCAAAATTTAATAATGATATAACAGTGATAAACATCATCTCACTCAAAAAGTGATAGTTCAAAATTTTACAATACAACTACATGTAATACCTTGCAAATGTTTAAACAAAATATTGACTAAAATACAGCTTTATTCATTCAACTATTGAATGTGTTATTATACCTCTCCTTCGGAGCATGTTTCAATGGACGTACATTCTCCTAAGCTAAGTGCATCAGAACACGTGAAGCATGAAAGAGACGCTGAAATATGGTTTGAAAATATATATTATGATAATAATTATAATGATGATTCTAAGTGTGATTAATGAATTGCAAATATGTTAAAATATATTTTTTTTAAAAATCATTAATTTTATAATTGTATTAATATTCCACTCTTTAATTGAGAAGTTTATATCAAATAACGCATTATATAAAGGCAAATCTTTGTTGGTTATCATTACTAAAACAAAATCTGTACGGTGTGACTCAGTTGCGCGGATTATTTCACAGAATAATATCTACTCAGAGTGAGTATAAAACGCTTGTTTAACTGGACCGGTATTAAATCACAAGTCGATGCAGATGTGGACACAACATAATTTTTTTACTACTTAACAAAGATGCAGAAAATTATGAAAAACTAGTGTTACGCTAATTCAAAAGTGTAATAATTTAAAAATATGACAAAAAAAAACGTTTGATTATTCATTTAACTCTTTTGCAAACAATCTTATTAAGATCTTATCAAGTACAGAACTAATTTTAGTATTATTTTGAATAGTCCGGTTTGTTCATGTGTTAACGTGTTCTAAAGGACTATGAATGTCGATCTTATCAGCAAATTGCTTTCAAATAAATATAATGTACGAAGAAGGACGAATAATGCCGGACTTTTTCGAATCCTAAAGAAATTTTTTTCACAAAACATTACTTTAAGGAAATTAATGAATGCTTTTACCTGTACCGCTGATTGTAGATACAAAAATAAACATTGTAAAGCCTAAAACACAAAAGAATGTGGTTAGTTTATGAAAAGACATTTTTTGCAAAACTAACAAAAAGATAGAAAGACAAATATATTTTTTCATTCAATAGTAATGTCGTTATTGTCCTGTGCAATTTACAGACTATCCATAAACTACATGTGCAATTATTTTAAGTGCTTGTGTTCTGACATGGTTTTATATCTGGCTGGAGTTATATTAATATTTTGAAAAGAATGAAATAAAATATTGCGTGACAGTCTTAAATACTCCGCACCATGTACTCTAAGTAATCAAAAATACAATGTCATCTATCATCATAATTATTATCATCATACAATATAAAGGAATAAATCAATATTAATATCATGCATACCGATCAAAGCAAAATTGTAAAACCATAAAAAATACTACTTACATTGCACCAACATTTTTCCTCACTCGTGCATTAGTTGTTCTTCTGGAAGTTCTGTATTGCGGTTGTAAAATAACAGTCTAATATAGATAAATAAAAGTAAAATGTACTTGAAAAACAGAAAAATATAACAATAAAAATATAAAAAGGAAGAAAAAAATATTGTTCAAAAAGAGAAGTTCTTCAATTCTATGCGTTTTGATTGTTTTTTGCACATTTGTTTTGAAACTTTTTTCTTGTTTAAAGTTTGAATTTTGTCATTTTTTATAAACCGAACATCTTTCCATAATTAAAAAAATAAAAAAAGGGAATTTAATTAGATAATTTTAATAAAAAGTAGCAAACATAGATGCATATTAAGAAAAAATGTTTTTGCTTTGATCCTTTGATTGTATTTCAAAAATTTAAAAATATGCAGTTTTTTAAACGAAAATATAGGCTTTGTTCACAGGTAAAATTAAAGAATTTATCAAAGAAAACGTGCAATGAAAATAACCCACCAATTAAAGTTGGTACTTTACTCTCATTTTAAAAAGAATTGTAATGTTTCATAATTTCAGAAATTTAGAAAACAATAAAATAGAATAAAACATAAATAAGTAAAATAATAAGACAATTAGAAAACAACGTTTCATGTAAGTGTTGGCAATAATTTCAATGAGATCTTTTGACGAGAAGTATTATAATAAACTTGTAAAGTAATGATCATATAGAACATAATTATGTAACCTCATTAAAATATCTACAAAATAACATACCGTCGTCCAAATTCGCGCAGTCCAAGAAGTAAATTATAAAAAAAACAAAGATTAGACTCGTAGATTCGTTGTCAACTGATAAATTTCTCTACCTCGTTTAACGTTTATATTGTGTGTGCGCTCGCCTCCGGAATGAACCATTTGGGCGAGACGTTTTTATTTGGAAACGATGCCCTTTTATAAAAGTCGAGGCGGTGTAGAAGTAAACAATTGAAATTTTATCTTCCTTAATGACCCTATGAAAGCTTTTGTATTAAAATCGTTAAGTTTATGTCTTAGTCGTAGCAATCGTATATGAAATGTTTATTTTACATGGTTTGATTATATAAAAATGACGTTACAGTTTTTAGTAGAGTTCAACTTTGATCACATTGAATATTATTTATTCCAAAAAGGACATCACTGACAATATGCAAACATTAAAAATGGAGAAGTCCCTCAACGTGTTATTTATTTTATTAACCTTTTACTTTCCGCGCATGCCCATTCTGCGTAAACTATGCCAAAAAGAGTTACCGAAAGAACACATTTTAAGTATCAACATACACAATTCGACCCAATCCAAAGGATCTAACAACAGTTTAGAAGATATTATTTTGACAAACAACCGTGAATATAACTTGAATATTAGAACATATCTAGAACTATCTGCATCAGTCTTTGAATCCAGCGTCTATCAAATTTGAAGGACCATGATCTGTTCGAATATGCCATAAGAGCCTTCGTACACAAAACAACATTGGACTTAAACCATCTCTTAAATTGTATTGTGCTTGAAATGCTTAACCTTGATATAGGACCCTATCTTCCAACGACAATAGAAGGTAAATGTGTAAATTCAACTTTGAAGTAATTACTTGAATTACTTTAACTGTTATGAATTACTTGAAGTAATTTCAAGTTTGACATCAAAAACAGTCACTTAGCATCACTTTATGTGATGTGTCTTAATAACTTTTGTTAACGCTTTCGGAACGCTTGTTTTGTTTATCTATTGAAACATATGCTATTTGATATAATTTTCCCTAGCAACTGATATTACAAAATGTTACAAAATGCCAACATTTCAAGTAAAATGTACCGAAAAATATATAAATTACTTCAATGATTATGCCCTAATAAACTATAGGATATCAAATGTGAAACAAAAGATAAAGGTATACTTTTGGATTTTGTTATGTAGAATTGCAAGATGTAAAAAGATGTAAAATAAAACAATTCATTACTACATTGATCCTAAGAATGTTATCCTGCCAACTTTCACATGTATTCAAATGTAAAACATATCTTTAACATTTTTATTTACAATATATGAACATTGATAACATTATTGAGCGTATTATTATATTTTTGTTTGCTTATATTATATTAATGAAATACAAACAAATGAAAAAAAACATGATTTATATTTTACAAAAAAAAAAAAAAATAAATAAATAAATAAAAAAAAAAATAATAAATAAATAAAATAAAATGAGGGCTCTGATTTTTCTTGTTATTGTGATACACTGTCAATTTACGAATAAAAAGAGCCCTATAATCTTCATTCCTAATGACGCGTGAAACATGAAAGTACACCACAAATATTACGGGCTATATATGTGCGCTGTATTGTTGATTTGTATACGACTGTATATACATACTTTTAGTGTTTTGTTTCCTTCTTCCTTCTAGTTTTTGGTTTGCTTTTGTTTTGGTTTATGATATTGAAATGGCTTACATAACCGACAAAAAATTCTTAAAGACCGCCCTAAACGCTAAAATTTATTATAATTGAAGGCTCGTTTTGATTGAGCATGTTCATTGTAAAGTGTAAGTTTCGGTCGATGTGCACTTGCACAAGCTTAAGCAGAATTATTATTTTAACATTTTTACATGAAGAAAAATGTTCACAAAAATGACGATATAATAATGATAGCTTTCTAAAATTCCCTTTCGCCTGTACATTAACTTTTAATATTTGAATCAGACCACATATAGAAATGTTAAGTTTTCGCCTCATTTCTGCCCATGATGTTAAGACTCTACATGTATTTGATGGTAGTTTGACTTTCTTGTAAATATATTTAAACGATGAAAAATTAAAAATGATATACTTCCTTAAGTTTAAATAAAATAATATATAATTTCAAAACTTAGTCTTATAACATTAAGACCTGATTTGTGAGTAAAACATCACTTTCAAGTTGACATCGTTTCAACCATATTTTCCCATTTTGAAATAGAAAAGTGTTGAATTATATTTGACGAAGCAATACTACTTATTGTAACCGAACGATCTTCGTGTTTGAAAACAATTGTTGTATACAACTCTTCTGAATGGCAGTATGACAAACATGTTTTTTTGTTTGTTACTCAAAAGCAAGCCATCTTAATCTTAAAGAGGAAGTTTTAACAAAAAAGTCATTTCAAACATAACACAATGAATTATTACCCTTTGCCCTGTCGTTTGTTTAAAAAATAGGTAAAACCTTTCAAAAGAAAAGTAAAGAATAGCATACAAATCAAGTATTTAGATTTTGAAAAAATGAATTGCTTCAAAACAGTCAGCAAACCCTTTTGATGATAAGGCTTTGCTTTACAAGTCTGAATACTGATACCAAATACTGTTATATCAGAAAAAAGAGGTAACAGCGTGCATACAAAATATTTTTTCGCAACTTCTTCACCGTGAATAAACAGGATTTTGCTATACATCATTCATTTTTTCTTCTGAATCTAAACGCATACTAATTTTCATATTTATTAATAATTTATTATTATTGCGGCGAGATTGTTCAACCGATTTTTGTACAAAGCTAACATTTAAACAGCCTTCTAACATCGTATCAAGTATATTCACTTCTCCATGAATAAGCTAAATATAATGCATGCACATTTACTAAGTGAGATTATCACCTTTAGTTACAAGTTTGCTTTTTTTAAATAGTTCAAAGTATTCTATTGTTAGACTTACATCGTACTTTTATGTCGTAACGAATTTTATTTTTAGAAATAACTTATTTATTTCCTTAATACAAATTGCATTTATAAAAGTATAAAATACACAATGACAAATACACAAAATCAATATGCAAAATATATCAGATTTTTTTTTATTCGAAACAATTCAAAACAAAGTAATTCAAAATATTTACTTTTAGTTAAAGCATTTAACAAATAATGACCTGGTTAAAAAGATACAGACAGTTTTCGTTTTATCTCTATAGGAAAACACTATCAATCGTTCGGAAAAGTTCCAAATAAGGCCGTTACCGGGATAAAAGGGACAGGGGGTGGGGGTAGGGAATAAAACGGAAGGGAGGAGCACAATATTGGAAAATGAGGGGTATGGAAAGGAAATATTTACGGCGAACGACAATTACACATAATAAAATGTCTTACGATGCAAAACATGTTGCAATTCGAGTCATACATGTATAAAAAGTAACACCGAGTTTTACCGTTTTTTCGGCAACAGTTTTTTTTAAAGTGTCCTCCCGGGGTTTCCCAATTCCATTTGCTCTGTTTTTACTAAATCTTTTTGGTTATAAAATTTATTGAATTCCCCTTCTTTTGTTGATCTTTTTTTTCATGCAGGGGTTGGGTAGGGCAAAATAATTTAAATACTGACTTGATATGTAAATAGGGGTTTTAAAAAAGATAAAGAAAATGATTTTTTAACCCAAACACACCCCCACCAATCCCCTTGGATGGAGCAGACCCAAACACAAATCAGTTACCAGGGTTTAAAAAGGGAGGCGGACAAAAAACAAAACTGAAAAAATTTTAAAACAGTCCAACAAAACTTTTCCCCAATTTGGGAGGGGGTCAGATGTTTCCCCATCGGAATAATTTATAATGGCCGTTTTGAATAAAATTGATAAAAACATTTTGAAATAATAGTTTTGATGACCATCATTACAAATATAGAAGTAGTGTGACACAACTGAATATGACATGCATGATCTTAGACATTTGCACATCGGCAGCAAATATATTATTAAACAATGAAGCAAGCATGTTGCAGAGTTACAAATAATTTTACATATAAATATGTAGAAAAAAGAAGCATGCAGAGAAAATTACCTTTGGTTCTATCAGGTCAACTGTTATTTTTTATTAGAAAACAAAACATTGTAAGAACATTTTATATCATAAATTGCTTACGACTTTTATCTTTGACGTAACTTAAAGAAAGTAAATTATTCATTACTGGATAAAGCGACATTTTTATAAAATTATTATAGTATATTTTTGGGAACGTTCACATATGTACTATGACTTAAAGATTTATTTTCGAATTTTACTTCCTTTTCTCTTAATTAAATTAGGCTGCAAATAAAAATCGAAAATAACCTACAAGTATTCAACGATGCAACAGTTCAGTTGTAAATCTCCATGAAATGACCTTAAAGTAAAAAGTTAGTTTTATATTCGAATCAGTTCTTTTGAAATGGCAATTTGAGCACTGACTTCGTTATGCTTAATTTGTTTAAAGATCCAGAAGGAGGTCGAGCAATTATAGAGTTTGAATTAAATAACATCATTGCAGAATGTAAATAGAAAACTTAAATAAATCAATTTGTTGGTTTTCCTTGATTTTTAGTTTACATATATTTACATTTAATCCATGCCGATCCAACTAGGCAGCTTTCCTGGTTAACTTATTTCACATAATTTCTGACTAAGCGTAAGAGACAAATGACCTCTAGAAAATGTGCGAGATCAAATGTTATTGAGAAATCATGCCTCGCCATTGGATTTCTAGCTCCATTCTCTCTTTTTGAGATATGTGGGCAGACAATGTGTTACATAATTTCATATCTATGCAAATGTTTTATAAGCAGAAGAAGTTTTGTGGTGAAATAACGTGAAATTTGTGTCCATTATCTTAAGTTAAAATTCAAAGAGGATTGGGTATATTGTTTTGTTAATAAGCTCCTTTTTTAAGGCCGGGTAATAACAGTTTGAGAAAGTGTATAGTATTCACATGCACAATACTTGGCCTCAAATAACTTTGAACCTGGTATGGAGTTAGAATGATCCTCAAAATGATAACATCTAGTAAACTATAAAATGAAAATTTCAAACATTATCAAACAATCTGCGGTATTTCTAAAACAACCTTTGCAACATGTGTTTTCACTACTGATACATGAGGAACCCACTGAAAGACGTCCACCGGTGTCCATTGGAGAACAAATAACTTTTTGTCCATTGTGCCGTGACAAACACCTTTTCGTTTTCCATAACCCGAGAAATAACATTGACTGAATTACAGCTTGAAGCTTTGTTTTCATATTCCCGTGGTAGCTGTTATCTGTTTTTGTTCCTTTCATAAATTGCAACGACCATAGACTTCCGGCTTGATGAAAATATGTGCTGAAAACTGATACAAACTCCGGCAATAGGAGCTTTTAAATATTCCGGTAATAGGGTCATACCCGTTTCCGTCATTAATGAAGAAAAACTTCCGGAAAAATTAGTACTTCTTCCCTGCTTGTAATGACCATTGCTTTTGTTGTGTATGCGTTTAAAACCGCAACATTTCCTGTAAAAAAATATTATTACTTTATTCGGTACTTCGCACACGTTTTTTTCTCTACAGCTAAATTATGTCCTCTTTTAAAATTGGAAATGCTCTATGTAATATTCTTTGCAAAAGACTGTTAACGAAACGAAAAGAAATAAAAATGTTTAGTAACAAGGGAAATGCTATATTTTATCTTACTTGTTAGGGTATTCTTTTACAACCCGCTCTGTTTTGTGCCTGTCCCCCGAAACAATGGTTTTTCCAAAACGTAATGGACGTGGGTTTTGTCAGGACCCTACCCCACGGCGTATCCCCAATACCAAAAATGTCGCTGAACATGGGTTTCCCCATTTCCCGAACTTCCCGGGCCCCCCATTTAACTAAAAATTTAAAAGGGAATTTCCTTTTTATAATACCCTTGGGGGCGTTTCATTAACCCAATTTTTAGGGCTTTATTAAAGTTTGTTTAAATTTCAAACTGCGCGATAAAAATGCGTTTCAAGGAAAATCTTTTAAATTCAATTCTAAAGAAATAAACTAAAAGGGCTTTTTGGGGCCCCCTGAACTTTTTTTTTTTAAGTTAAAACATACACACAAAAAAACAAGTGCTGATTTAGTAAAGTCGTAACTTTACATAGAATTCAATAACTTTTCACATAATTCCCCTAAAAACAGATAAGGCAGTCTAGTGTAGTATTTAACGATATATGCATGGCATAAAAATGGAAGGATAACACATCATATGAAGTCAGATACGACGTCAATAGACCAAATGACGAAGAAAAATAACGTCTACGCTTAATAAAATTCAAATGTTTGCATTGATTATTTTATTTAAATATCATTTTTCTTACGTTGCAGTAAGAAAATGCACGGTCAATAAATCAACTGTTTTCAAATAAATTACTTCAGGCCTATCAACCTTAGTATGATATTTGTGCTAATTTGAACTCGGAAGGTGCATCCTACAACAATTCACTCAAATTGTATATTTATTTTCTAGATATCGAGAGGATATTATATTCGTTTAAGTAAAATATATGGAATTTATTTTCAAGAAACATGTCTACTTTATGCACTTTAAGAATATTAAAAAAATTTCAACACATTCAAAAGTCCCCTTACATTGTAACATTTATGATATGAAGTAAGTTAATTGATACGAAATATTTATGTATAAATATGTCAGTTATGACTGCTTAATCTGAAAGTGCAATCTACGACATAACTTTAGTCTGATGTTATAGACTTATTATTCTTCTGGTGTTTTAAATATCTAAATTAATCAGCACTTACGTTGCAAAAATTGTATTGTAGTTACTAAAGGGTATATAACATATAAATAAATGGACGTGCAGATAATATGATACAGTCCAGTAAAAACGTGTCAAAATATGCCGATAATCTTGAGTTCAATAATTTTCGTAAAGTAATGATATGATAAAAATAGTGATATAATTTAATTAAAAATTCCATTGATAACCATGCAAAGCAGTACCATATATTAATTACTGTTTTCGCACAGAAATATGCCCTTCTCAATTTCTAAAAAAAAAATCAGTGTTTTTAAATGACTTCCTGATGACAAAACAGTTTATTCATTTGGTGAAAAAAGAAACGAAAAAAAGACAGACATCATTGCAAGCAAACATGTATCGTTCATTTATGCAACCTGTCGTATTTAATTTTATAAATGGTTGCGTTAGCGTAACTTACCAGGGCATTTTTGAAGATGACAAAATTTGTTTTGGCTTCCCTTTCCTTGACAGTGAAGGCCTCCATTTTGTGGCGCTGGATTAGTGCATGTGCGATGACGAACCTCTGAACCTATTCCACAAGTGACATCACAGGATGACCATGGTGACCACGGGGACCAATTTCCATCAACTGCAATTTGGCAAAAATGCTTTCATTTAGAGCGTGTAATGTATTTATTTATATATTTATCTTCAGATTATGCTATTGTATTATAAAAATTCATACATTCTCGTACAAAGTTTTGATTCCATTTTTAATTCAGCAACCTTTTTGACTTTAATGGGAGCCAGTGTTAATTTGCTAAAATGGTCAGCTGTTTTAAATTCAAATAAAAATATTTCTCACCTGTCGTAAATACGTTAAAAAAGTAAAACATTTATTGATCTCCTCCTAAGCTTATGTTGAATCATAATCTTTAACACTTTCTATGTTATGCGATTTAATTAATGATAAGAACTCAAGTCAGACATACCCAAATTACAAAGATTGCAATATCTTGGACAAATTTTCTTTGCTTGCGTTGTTACTTTACAAATACTAAACATTGAATTCAATTTCGCACAGTCAGTTGAAAACGTCATCCTTGCAACATTGGTGTCCTGCAAAAAAAAGTCCAATCCAATTTAATACTCTTCAGTTTAATGTTTAAAATTAAAAATGAATGAGACGGATTGTACTACCAAGAAGGATGTCCCGCTAATTGGGAGACGAAAACCGCAAATGACGTCATATTAGCGCAGCAATTTTGAAATGGACGTAACTGTAACGTCAGGTTATAACATAAGTCAACGGGAATTAAAATATAATTTTAACGTTTTAACTATAGTACTAACTTTAAATAAACGAAACACATACTTCAAGCTATTGATGTCAGGGTTTACAAGACATTAATTTAAATTATTTTACTATTATAACTTATAAAAAATGAAATGTTCAAATTTGGTGACAAAGACTATATTACGTTCCAGAGAAAATGGATTGTTTTAACCGTATTTATTTCAAATATTCAAATATTGCGAAGTCCATTGACATACATAAAAGGATACTTCTGTAAAAGTCATTTTGATTGACATTTTGTATTTAATGACACACTATTGACACAGGGATTGATTTTATTTAATACCACAAAATACACGTTTGACATCACTTGTATGATGTACTTTTTATTGATATAGACTTGAAAATGCGACAAAACTTTTTGGTTTAAACATATTTAGTTTAGCGCGATTGCGAAACAAGTTCTTGCAACTTATATTAACCACTGTTCTAGTCCGCTTCCTGGAACCAACCAGTACTGGGTGTCGTCTATGAAAGAAAATTGGTCGTAACCCCGAGAGGCTTGAACCCCATTTTATCTTCCCGGGGTTTAGAGGCAAAACACATTTTACCCAAATTTGGGCCCCCATCCTTTTTAAAATGCATTAAATTTTTTTTGTTTTTAAAAAAATTACTTTTTTTTTTTTTCAAACAAAAATTACGCAACAATAACCCTTTTCAAATTTTTTTAAATTTGTGTAAATCTTTTTTTGAGGGGTTTAAAAAACTAGTCCATCAAATTTTCATTTTTTCCCGTTTAGCAAAACTTCCCTGACAAAAGCTACTTGGTTTTAAAAATTCATCTTGCTTTAACCCCCCGAAAGTATTTTGGGAAATTGGGGCATATTCACCACAAAAAGCTGAAATATAAAATTTCCATATCAATTTCGACATTGTCTCCACAGGAAGTTTTGGAAATGATGATTTCCAGAAACCTATTTAACAAATAAAATAACCCTTAAAAAATTGCAGACTCGGTTCGATTTAGTCTGTACATGAGGGATTATGAAAAATTGCAACATCCGTAACGCCATTTTTCGAATTTCGAGTGACTTAAAACATTTTTTAAAAATTCTTCTTTGATAAGCTTGTCGTTACTTTACTGTCCATGCAAAAATGTAAGTTTACTGATTTTCTTAGTTTATGTGTAATGTTAAATTAATTATAAAAACATTCCTTATTTTGACTTTTACATACCGGATCTTGAATTATTATTATTGATATCAATTTATAGTGTTGCTTTGGTTTTCAAACTAGCCTTATTTTAAAAATACTGTGTCACTTATAGTTAGATGTTGACACGACATAGGTGCAAGAAAACATATAATGAACATAAAAATATATATTACCATTTTGTCAATACACCCTAGGCTTAACCGAATTTGTGTTGTATATTCCCGCTTTTTATAGCACACCTTTGGGAAAAATATACAGAAAAATTGTCTGACAAGCATTGTATACATTTCAATAAGGTAGTCATCAAAGCTAATTAATACAATTTCGGTATAATACCCTCCTAAGAAGCAAAAAAAAAAAATACGTCGAAGTGTTCGATTAGGCTTGGTTGGTTATTTTGAAATTGACTGCAATATTATCAAATCATAAAGAAGTTGCTTGTTTTCTTTTTAAGATACCATTTTGCAATATTTTGAAGAAAGTAAAGTATGTAAATATATTTCTTTTCAAGATATTATTACACATTTCGTCATTTTCACCATTATTTTTTAGTAATACACTTTATACATATAAATGTATTACACACTTTAATTGAATGACATTAAATGCTGCACTTAAAAGAACATCATTTATTTATTATCAGACTGCTTTGTCAGTTAATTTCTAATTGTTTCAAAAATCTGCATTTAATCCTAAAAGTTGAAAGCATTTTTTTGCAAACCACATCGAATTTTACATTATCTTTTTTTTCACAAAATCAAATAAGACTTTGAATTGTGCTTCTTCACCATTCTGATATGTAATTGTTTTTTACCTGTCCCTCTGAACATTTTTCAATGGATTTACTACATTCACTTAATCTGTTTGCACCGGAACATGTGAAACAAGAGAGAGACGCTGAAACGTGATTGAAAATAGCATAATTAGAGCTGAATGCTTAAAGCCACGTGCCTCAAGATGAGTCAAAATATTTCAATAAAATAAAACTTGAGACAAATGTACTGAAATATAAGAAAAAAAATATTATTATTTGCGATAAAATAACTGATTTTTCAGTATTTTCAACTTTATTTATACTGCGTTACAAAAGCAGTAAACGCTATTTATCCATTTCAGACCACGTTTTTGGTTAACGTGGTTTGTAAGTGCCAGTGATAATGTGTAAACTGCTTCCTATACCTTATTTTAAAATGTTACACATTATAATACATTTTCAAAATTTTCATGAAAATTAGCATGGATCTAGAAGCGCGCTGCTTTAAACATTAATGTTATTATTTTCTTTGACATACATCATATCTTAAAGTGATCGCGTGATTGAGTATGAGAGATATGACAAGAAACACAACTATTTTCAAGTTTACGCTTTTAAACTGAATCGTTAATTTACGTGAAACATTAAGGAAACTAATGAATGTTCTAACTTACCTGTACATCTGATTGTAGATAAAGCAAGAAACAATGTAGATACTGAAATACAAAAGAGTGGAGTAACTTTTTGTAACAAAAAGTTTCAAAATATACATAAATATAATAATAAATTCAAACCTGGATTCATCTTGATGTTTTCATGGCGTAGTCATGACACTATTATTATTGACATTGGAATAAAGTTTTATCTTAAAACTAAACCCGATTTATTTATCCAAACTTGAGTATGATAAAGTAAATCTTTATAAACTTACAGTTAATGGAAATTATCGTTAATTCACGATTCCATGAATGATAAGTAATCAAGTAATAAAGATACAGATATCATTTTATCATCAATAAAATTGTAAAATCATTAAGAGAAACTACTCACAGTGTAGCATCATTTTCCTCTTTATTATTTGTCCTTGTATCTTGTATATGACTCTTTTTTCTGTTGTAAAATAACAGTCAGAATGCATAAATTAGTACGAATCTTTAATAGTAGTAGTTGAAAATAGGAACAAAAAACCTGATTTAAAGGTATGTTTTCCCCCACATACGTTACTGCTTTGGCAGTCCAAATATTGATACAGTTTTTACATACGATATACGAGGGATGTTCGAACATTACATAGAGTTCTATCATAAAACAGAAATATGACACAGGAGAATACAAAAAGAAACACTCATGTGTTTTCAATTTATACCTGAGCGATAGGTGCAATAAAGATATTAATAGTATTGCAGATGGCCGTCGGCACACTGTTTAGATACGCAATAGTAACAGTAATCCTGGGCAGCCCAACATATACCGATGTATATTCATCATTAAATATCACTGATTATAAATTGGGTCAATAGATTTGTTTTTGTAAATTCCGCCAAAATATAAATGTACATATTTATAATGTCTTTGTAGATTTGCATGTCATTTCAGCATTCAAAGGAAGATGACGGCCGTCTGACAGATCCAGCTAGCGTAGATGTTTAAACTGCGTGTTGCCACACTTCATGGAATTCTTACACCCGCATTAAACATGTCAAAGCTAGATGTGCATTAATATCTATGTTCAAGCAAAGTTCATTTGATGATAATTGTTTATTAATAATATGTATCGAATGTATTCATGATTTATTAAGTATGACGTTATAGGATTTCAACATACGAGATACAGCGTTTAAATATGTTGAAAAGTCTGATTTACGTTTCCTTACAGAATCAATTAATTATTGACATGATGATAACTTCATGTTCATTTTTTAGATTCGCGCTAGATTAGTACATAGACTCAGTAAACATTACGAGAAAGAGCGCAGGCGAACGAGTCAGGGGCGTTCCTCCGCGGCGGACACTCTAGCGAGGGAGACATATTTTTTTTGAGATGATGAAATATAATTTGAATTGAACCATTAATTTAATAAAGCGAGTGGATCCATCACCACCAACGTTGCATTGAGTGCAATTGCGAGTATTTTGAAAAGCGTTGACTTGATTGTAAGATTGACGTTCACCGTGCGCTTGCGTTTGATAGGTGCATGTTCTCATTCTTCATTTTAAAATTACATACATTTCCTGTTATTTGTCTTCTACAAAACATACATGATGTAGAAAAACTGGAAAATCGAACACTTTAAAAACAAATAACGGCAGAGTTATACCAAAAGTCAACGTTTATACGAGAGGTGTTCGGAATATTCGAAGACAAGGCTATACATTGTGGGAAATAAGATATATCCTTACTTTATTGAAACGGACTGTGATACATGACAGAATGACAAAGGAACATAATATGTCTAGAGTGTGAGAAGGATTGGTTCTTCGACTGATGAAAACAGAGGAAATGGCATAGCGGGTGTATGCGCATGCGTCGTCGGACTTTTTACGATTATCGGGTGCGGAAGGCGTTTTGTTGTTACCTAGCAATATAACTATAATGGACAAAACTTTGGTGCATCAATTTAGCGATAATCAAAACGGTATTCCACGAAATTGAAAACACCAAACTCCCCACACTGTTGAAGTCTTAACAAACTAAATCTGCAAAGGAAGTTCTGTTCATCCCCTGAAAAGGGATGCAGCTCCAGCACACTGTGCCTAGCCATGTAATAGTAAACGCCAAATATTATCAGAAGGTAAATATTCAGTTTGAAATAACATCAAACCTCTCATAATACGAAAACGTATTATAAACAAATCAAAATTGACGACGATATTGATGACCTGTGCGTTATATTTATAGGACTTATAAACGTAAAAGAGGCAATGAGTTGAACGGATCTTTTTACCAGGTTATCCTCCGTGATCTTATTCGAGCAATTAGAAAGAAGCGACCTTATATGGACATATAGAAAACGTATTTTCACGAAGACAACACACTGGCACAGCAATGTGAAGAGACTCTGCTGACTATTGACGTGATTGGCCTCCGACAAAGACCAACTAATTCCGCTGTATTTCAAAGACTAGAAATTATGCGGGATCTACCATAACTACACATTAGTGTTCGGTCTATGGTATATCGGTATTGTTTCAAAAGTATTCTGGCAATAGGTCGGCAGACAGCAGAAAAGTGTGGCCTCGAGTGGACGTTACTTTGAGAAGGAAATAAAAACTGACGTTCATTTGACGTTGTCAAAGTTCTCCGTGACTTTTTGTATAATTATGTTGTATTAAGTAATAATGATAATATTTATTATTGATCATTTTCTTTTTTTCAATTTTGCAATTGTGTTTGTTAGATATTTATATATTACAGGCAACATTTCTTATATAAGTATGGATTAAGAGTAAAACATAGTATAAGGACTTTCCGAACAATCCTCAAATTTCTTTCATAAGATGCAGGCTTTATGTTTTTGAACATAAATATAATATACTGAGATTTGAAAAGGACGTATGATTTAAGAATTTATCATTTTATCTTTCAAAAGTATCTTCATGCACCATTTGAAATTGTAAGCAATTTACCCAGAGATAATGATCACAGAAATTTACAATTTGATTACTATAACTTTTTATTTCAGACACATGGAAATAAGAATAATTTAAATTTAAAAAATAGATGTTGAAAGAAATGATTATGTATTAAAACAATTATTGAAAATTATGACATCGCAATTTTTCAAAACGGAGAATAACAATTTAAACTAGAAAAAAATACATTCTAGCAATTTTAATAAAAATCTGTAACTTAAAGTAACATATTGATGATATAAAATAAATAAAAATATATTGCTCATACAGAAAACATGAATATCAATATAATATATTTGAAAATGAATATTATAATAATAATAGTTTTACTATCAAAGGTTTTCAACTTACCGCCGTCCTATTTGCGCACATAATAGGCAAGGAAGAAGGAAAATAATTAAAACATTTATAAAAACTTTGATGTAAACTTTTGCATTTTTTTAAATTACTTACTTTTGTTATTTGGATTTGGTAAGTATGCTGTATCAAAAGGGGGGTAGGAGGTGAATGAACAGAAATAGTTACAATTGTTAAATAAATGACTATCACCTTGGTGTTAAACAATTTGTTAACCTTGATGTCTTGTAGCATGGTAGACATGCCTCTAATGCACACATCACTATGTTAAAAAGTAATGTACGCCGTTAATGTAATATTGCCAACCACAGAACTTTATTTACAAGATAACATTGAAACCGGTCTGACATTTGATTGCGTTTATTTCGGTCTAACCTTTGATGGCGTTTTATACCGAGCTGACCTTTGATAACGTTTTGTTTCGATCTAACGTTTGATGACTTTTTATTAATTTTGTCTTTATTTCCTGACAATTTGACAATATTTGGAAAATCTTTTCTTTATTTAACGCCGTAACAACACAGTAGAGGTGACATGGCAATCTTCTTCAAGCCTTACTTGTGCAGGCACGACCTTCGGTACCCTTTTTTGCATTGTTTTAGGTACGAACGGGCATTCGAGGCGACTAATCGAGGTTACATAAGCTAGCACTATAACTTTCTTAAATGAAAAAAATCAAATCAAAATTCCTTGGCAGGAGTCTAACCCACAGAGGTTAGGATAAAGTGGTCTGAAGTCAACGATATTAAGTCTTCGGCCAAGACATGAATCGAACTACATTACAATTTAGTAAGATGACGGCATTAAAAATGCAAATACAGTATGAAGGGCATAACAATTATTTATTTTTCTATTTTCATATTGTTGACAGGTATAACATCTCAAATCTATACAAAGGCCACAATGTTGAATATCAAAGGCGCCAACATACTGATACAGAATATAGTGTTTAAATGGCCATCTTTTTTAAAAAAAAAAACATTAAAAAAGTATTTATATTTTCCTTCTTCCTCGTGAATAAACTACTTGCTGAAACGATTTAATAAAGTATGATAGTTACCTGAAATGTTAGTGTTTTATTTTTAGATTCTGTTACGTGTCTTTATAATTTTTATGCCTTTATTAATAGTGACTAGAGTCGTGTTTATATCTGAGTATATTTAATAAAAACTTAATTATTATACACCTTTTGCATCTTATAATTATAATAACATGTATATATCTGCTATAACAATGATTTTTTGTATATTTTGCACAATACTTTCAATCTTATTTTAAACTTGAAGCAATAAATACAAAATTAACGGTATATCGAACATATAGAACTAATATAGTAATAGGGTTTGAAAAGTTAAAAAAAAGACAAAAATAATTTATGTAACAGCAAATGTCAATTGTATTAATATTCATACAGTATTTTTTTTTTTCGAAAAATATACCTAATTTTGTTTGTCAAGGATTTAGTCTTTGCCTATAATGTTCTTCTGAATGTACACTGTCACTTTATTCTTCGTCTATGAAGTATTTAGGTATTTTCTATCATAAAAACACCGCTGATTAAAGTAATTTAACATATGAATGCCTAGGAAGACTTGAAAATATATCGTGAAGTAATACCCAGGTAGATTTCATTATGATGATCTTTGTTAGGTCTATTTTTATATGAAACCATTTGTCACTAACTGAAATTTTGGTAAAGAAAAGTAAACATGTTCTTATATATATGGAGTTCTGCTGCAAAAAAACTAGAGTAGCAAGAGAAGAAGCGGCCCTAAAATGAAACCGATGATGCTGATAGGTGGGTCCCATTTTACTAAAAAGCATTTTTTTAAACTTAAGAAGAAGAAAAAAGATAACAACAAAACAATCCTTTAAACAAAATGAGTTGCTTTAAGGTAGCTCGGTACTTTCCGACCGAAATTTGACAACATCTCGGATCTTGATGATTTTTGGAATGCTTTACTCAAGCAGCTTTATTTTGTAAAGGAAAGGCGTTAGTATGACGTCAAAGCGCCCTCTAGCGGCGGCAGCGGAATAGCGACTTATTAATCGACAAAACGACCTGTTTTTATAAATTCTCATCCGATTTCCTCCATTTAAATTTAATTATGTTCAGGAGACGTATGCCTTTACATTGAGATGTCTTTCTTTTAACTTTCCTATTGTTAGTTACGGTGTAAGATCACAATGACCTTTTTTCGTTTGAGTGAAATATGGAAAATATTTTAACGAAACATGATACAATTCCAAATATTTTTACTATATACAATTCTATATATTTCATTCCAACCCCGCACGTTACTGAACATGTTTCCAAAACTTTTTAAGAGTGAAATATATAGAATTGTATATAGTAAAGTGCAAATATATTTCATATTTCACAAAAAAAAAACGAAAAAAATAACCGTTTTAATTTTACCTCAAAAAAGGTGTGTATGCTTATACATATTTGCTTCGCAAGCGCAATTGTACAGCGCGCTGTAATACATTAATTATTTAATTTAATAAGTGGCTGACGCGGTTTGAATTCAATACGCAATTTGTCACAGCCATAACGGTCTTGAAAAAACATAACCGGAAATTACCGATGATGAAATGAAAAGCTGAAGCTACGCATTGCAAAAGAGATACATAATTAATTATAAGAAAATATGACAATATAACAAAAATACATATGAGTTTTGTCTCCGCCCACAATGATATTTATTTTTCATTCTGTTTTTCACAAAAAAAAAGATATATATTTTGCTGATATAACCCTGTGCTTAATGGGTAAAATTAAATAAAAATTATACTTTCTCTTTGTTATGCGTTGATGCATCTATCAGCAATTCGTTAAAACATAATTATTTAAGCTCAATTGCGAAACAAGTTTTTGCAACTTATATTTATCACTTTCGAGTCCGCTTTCTGGAACCAACCAGTACTGGTGTCATATGAAGAAACATGGTCTTGACCCGAGTAGGGCTCGAACTCATGACCTCTTGGTTGAAAGGCATACACCTTAACCACTAGGCCACTGCTCCCCTTTAGGCAATAGTAAAACATTAACAAACATATACTATTGAATAATAAAAGTATGTAAACATAGCTTATTGTATTGATGGTTGAGTATGTCAGAAGAAAAATGACACATTATTAAAAGACAGGAAGATTGCAACTTGTTTCATTGGTAGGTTTGATGCCTTCCATTTTACTTTTCATCAAATCTCGTCTCAATTTTTGTCAATTTTTGTTCATTTTATCCCCGGTTTAAAACATTCATGCCAGTTGTCTCCGAACAGTACACATTTTTACAAAGAACAACTAAGATCTAGACGCGACACTTCAATTTACGCAATAATCACAGAAACTTGCACTCATTAATTATGTTTAATTGAATGGAATTCTAATATTAATTAACATACATTGACACACAAACAACTTCTCTCTGATGTTTACAAAATATTTTCAAAGTGCCCAAGTTTAAAGGATAAATGGTAGTTATCAGACGATCACAAAAGATCAGTGCCTAACGCTTCAACAAACACAATACAAGCAATTGATAAACAATATAATCAATTAAATCAAGTTGTTGCTATTTTATGTCCTAAAGTAAACATAAGCATGATATGCATAGATTAACATGATTTATACTATTATTTTTTTAATTCCATTTATTTATTTCATTTGTTTTTTACTTTTATGTTTGCTTACACCGGTTCTCGATATATCGCAAAAATTATAAAAATATATTCGAAAAGTAGCATCAGACAAAGTGTAGATATTTTCAAGTATCTATCTTTGATATTTTTTATTTATCTCTTTAAATTATTATAGCAGGTACATTTAAAGCTGGAATACTTTTTAGACTAATTTTGCTATGATGACAAGACGGTTGATTGCGCTAAATTGAACTCCATGTTTAGTATTTGTTAGGTAACAAGTCCAGCAAAGAAGATATGTCTAAAATATTGCAATCTCTAAAATCTGAGTAAGTAGAAAGTATTGTTAATTCACAATTTTACTACATTCTGCCTGAAAGGAAATCTACAACAGGCGCAAAATTTGCAAAATTCTGTGTAAAAAACTTGTCATTTGATTAATTGAAACATGTTGTACTTGTTCTGGGGACACTTGAATGGACTACTTGTATGTCACCTAAAATAATGTAAAGTGATTTTAACGGCTATTTTACACAGACGCAATTTTTATTATACAATTATCATGATAAATTAGTAAATAAAATAAATACTTGTGTTACTTATCTTTTAAATTCTCAAAAGTAATTTAAATGGGTGCCAGACTTGCTTCAAGAATAAAGTCGATGCTACCTTGTACGTGTAAATCATTGACTGTTTGTAAAGCTGAACTGCAATCTTGCAGTGTCGGTACATCTACTGATCATTTACCAATTTATATATATGCCTTGTTACGTATTGTGTTACAAATGTATTTCTCTAGGAAATCATCAATAGTATTTTTTGTCGGATATATATTTTATGCAGTAAATGGAAATTGGACTCCCTGGTCACAATGGTCATCATGTGACATCATTTGTGGGTTCGAATCACTGTTACGGCATCGGTCTTGGACGATTTCGCCCCTCGAAATGGGGGCACTATTTGGGAATAGAACCGAACAAAATAAATGTCAACTGAAGTTATGTCCTTGTAATTTATCATTAAAGGAATATTTAATATAATAAATGTTGTTTGTTATAGAAAGGCAACACATCTTATCATTTATACAAAGCTTGGTATGTAAAGATAATGTTAGAAGGCGTTTTAAGAAATATATTTAAAAAAATAATAATGAAAACAATAAAGGCAAAATTCAATATTGTAATTTTATCAAAGCATATTTGTAATAAAACAGTATACCTCTTTATAACCATCATGTATAGCTTCTGCTCACCTATTTTAATTATTTCTTCAATATGGTCAGTCATTTCTATACAAAAACCGTTACATACATAGCTATCATGTAACTAACACTGGTCAAAGCTATTCCTGAAAGCACCATTTTGATATGATGATTGTTAATATTCATACTCTCAATAGATGACAAGGATGAACATTTCTTTTACATATGTTTGTATCACTTTTGCAGCATTATTATCAAATGTTTTATAATAGAAAAGTGCGATAAGTACACTTTGGAGAAAAAAGTATCAACAACAAGAAACAAACAATAAATCCTGTACCAGATGACATAAAAATGAGATTGAATGTTAACTGCAGCAAGTGTTGACAAGAATTTCTAAAGGGAGTGCACATGAGCCTCACACACGCTTTGACTTGTTTGCGAATAAATCCAATTCTTGTTGCTCTTCAACTAAACGTAGTTGTACATTGTAATTCAGATGTGAGTTTTTATTATTAAAACTTAGAAATACACGGTTTTTATTGTTAAAAAATTCAGAATATCACGGTTTGTATTGGTAAATTGCAGATGTCCAAGGTTTTTTGCGATTTGTTGTTTTTTTTTTCAGCAAAAGATTATGATTAGTTGTACTACAACTCAAATACTCCATATTGGTTAAGTGGTTTTTTAATATAAGTTAATGCTTATTATAACAGGCAATTTTGACTTTAACTATTGAGCTATACATGGACTTAACACATTCCAGATCTAAGCACTTTAATATAATTTTTGATCCACTTTTATTAAAATATTTCATTTTAACATCTCTGCTCTGGTTAGAAATGGCATATTTCAAGACTTCTGTTATAATTAGAAATAACACATTAAAACGACACTTTAGACTTTGACTTTCAAGCTCTTGGCTTAACACATTCCAGATCTATAAATATTAAAGCATTTTTATATAGTTTTTAATCTCCTTATTTTTAAAATATGACACTATAACATCTTTGCTATAGTTAGAAATGACACATTTTAATACATCTTTCTCTATTATTAGAAATGGCACATTATAACATATTTGTTATTGTTAAAATGGCATATACTAAAATATATCCCTGTTTGCGAATATTTTCAGAAATAGTTTGAAAGATTTCGGAAAATACAAGAAGTAAAATTAGCAAAGAGATAACTCTATATGGACGTTTTTTTTAAAATTGATTCCTATACATTTAAGGAGTTTGTGTTCTTTATTTTTAGTTTGGAATATTATTTAATTGTCAACAATGTCGTTTTCGAAACAATTATTTCCGAATACTCTGAACTTTTGTTTAGTTTATTTCGAAAATAACAATTATATAATGCATGCGTCATATGATATTAATGTTAAAGACCGCCTTGTCAGCTGCCACTAAAACACATTGAAAGTAAAATGGTATCATATTCTTTCTAAGATGTAGTGCGATAAGTTTATTTTAGATATTGTAGTAGATGCTCATTTCCACGATTGTTTTTAATACTTTTGAAAAGATAAGCATAAAGTGCACACATTTAGCATTTTCGCAACACCACCATTTATCTAAAAACCATTGTATCATTTGAGTTGGAAATATTCGTTTCTTTTAATTTAATATAATAGATCTAATGGTTGATAACAATTTATAGCAAACAAAATCTCTGAGTTTTTGAAATATTAAGGAATCGAGTCAGAATCACAACAAAAACAAAGCAAAATGATGAAATCTTTAAGAAAGAATATACCAGTCAAGTTCCGCGGTGGTGACAATATAATTTCCTAAAATGATCAAAAATGGAGTAATCAAAAAGGCAAAATTGAAATGTAAAATGCCCGTTTTAATTAAGCCTGTTTATTGACAATAGTGGTAAACGCAAGCTTCCATTCATGACCACTATCACCGTCTTAAGTAGGATAAGCTTATAAACATGAAAACAATGAATAACTTGACTTTAGAACATTCGCATAATAACTTGCAAATACGGCTGTTATCATGGAAGCTTCATTGCTAAGATTTATATTTAAGAAAGTAAGGAACTTATATTTTATGAGGCAATAGAATATTTACAAAATGTGCACAAAATATTTTGAACAGTGTCATTCATTGGATAAAAACATAATAACAAAATTTATATTTTCCTTCTTCCGCCTAATGTGATAGTTTGTGATGAGCGTTTAGAGAGTAGGACTATATATTGTAAGTTATCAAAATTTAGTTATCTATTTACATTGATCTTGATATGACGTTTGTTTTATATTTAAAAAATCACAATTATGTGTATATTTAGAATGATTTTTGTAGACCAATAAAAAGCCTTTTATTTTTTTAAATTTTATACCACATTAAAGCTCCGATATATTACGTGAACTGTTATTTTATGTTTTAACGATATAAAAATTGTTAATGTTGCTAAAGTTTCCGATAAAAAATGTCTAAATATGTTTTTATGTTTTATTTTTAATTCCAATGTAACAATTCAGCTTTATATTATCAGACACAATTCTAATTAATAATAATATTAACTGAATGTAAATGAATGATTGAAAGTAAATTCATTATAAAATTTTGTTTATAAAGTAAGTAATTCGCCTCATTCGTATTACCTGGTCTTCATATTTAATAACAAATAATTAGAAAATACATAAAACAAAAAATAAATGCATAGTTTGCATAGATGAGAAGAAATACACACAATTGTCATTTTTTGTAAGGTTATGAGATCAAATTTCCCCATTTAGTCTTTGTCTGTACCGTCCGCTTTTTTTTACGTAGGGAAGTCATGTTTTCCTTTATGAAGTATTCCATTTCTAAATATATTTTTTTTAAGATTAAGCTGCAGCAGATAATGTTTTAAGCAAAGTAAAATTATAAAAGATTTATTTCGATATTTTTACATCCATTTGATATTTTACATTGTAATTGTACTTATCAGTGCATGTATTTATTTGATTTATATTCTTACATCGACAGTTATGTCTGTTAGAAAAGAATGAAGTAAACATCTTTACAAACTAAAAGAATGAAGCCTACTAGTATTTCATTTCAAATATGTAAGTCAATTTCATTTGTAAACATTTATTCGTAAAATAGCATGATTCAAACATGATTATACAATCTTGTTAACAAAAACAAAAAAAATCCTACAGCCGCACCACATCCAACATCGCCTGACAAACTTAAATCAGCTTGGTTGCACTCAAAAGATTTACATTGTTGAACATATTTTATCTCCATCAAGACAATAAACACAGAGACGGGTTAACTTAAAGTTTAAAAGAAAAAACAAATGTTTTTTTTTTCAACTTGTACATTTGCAATGATAATTTATCTAAACTATCATCTTGAAACAAAAGTTACACCCTCGGTTGTTTATTCAGGTTGGGTATTCATCTTCGCTGTATCTGCCATCAGTAGGTCACGTATGTAACATCTTTATTCTTTGTATTAAGTGCATTTTAAATATTTTAATAACAATGCGTGAATAGGAAAATTTTAACAATAACATGCACCGTATCTTCTTAAATCTCTATGCAGTTTGAAACTTAACTTTGTTAAAAGATATCACAATAAAAGTTTAAATATTTGATAATGGGCCATAACTGTAGTATGTTCAAAAGGTCCTTTTAAAGAACAATTCATATCCAGTTTTATTGCAATTGTATCTATGTAGTTATTCAAATGCATGGCATAAACACAAAGAAAAATTGGCTTCTTCTTTAAAGATTAAAGTCAATTCCATCTGCGTATTGTCTTAGACTGACATAATCAGTACCATTTATTTTCATTTTAATAATATTTTATAATCTTTATTAAACACATGATTGTTTTTCTTTTAGATTCCTTGGAGTGTTTCAGTTGTACTGATGCTGTAAATTTACGCGAATGTAAATCAGTGGAAAAATGCGAGGAAGGTCAGGTAACATACCACAGTTCCATTATTCTATTACAAAAATAATTGTGCAGAAGTAATGAATATTTGTTTATTGTAATGTTTATACGTCCTTCTATGTGCAACCAAGTAATAGCGTCCATGTTGATTAGCTTGATCGAAGTGTTTAA